>NW_006238927.1:309430-337395 GCF_000226075.1 Solanum tuberosum | reverse complement strand
TAGTCTTTAGTTTCAGTTTTGCTAGATCTAGTTGGGGCATGTCCCAACATTTCTAGTCAGTTTAGAGGCTTATTTCAGACATAGTTAGATTCAGCTTACTATTTTGAGTTTGATTTTCTTTTGTATTAAACTCTCAGATTTGATATATTCAGCTATAGTATATGGTATTCCCCATATTTTCAGATTTATTTATGATTTAGCTTCCGTATCACTTTATTATCTTTAGTATGCTCATGATCATGCCAGCAGGGTTAGCTTGGGATCACATGTGGTCCTAGGTCTCGTGTCCGCGTCTCGGGGGTTGCTCGGGGCGTGACAAACGAGATCCACGAACCTAGGGATCTGATACCAACTTTGTCACGACCCAGACCGTCGTGATTGGCACCCACCCTAATCCTCTGGTGGGAGAACTATTACTACAACTCGACTAAGCAACTTAACAAAAAACTATGCATTTAAAGATACAGAAGCAAGTTTAAATGACTAATGAAATATGCAGTTCCCATAAACTCCAAAAGTTAACAAAACAACTAACAAACTATTGCGAAGGTTAACCACTAAAACTGAAAGTCATTGTACCAAAACTACTAACCAACAAGTCTAACAGAAAAAGGGGTGCAACCCCTAAACTAAACATACGAATGAATCTAACTACAAAGTCTAAGTCCAAAAATAATAGACTAAACAATATAGGACCCATGATAGCCTGAAAGAACTGGATCACCCTTAAATCCGGTCTCGATCAAGGATCTCCTAATCGAGGTCTGTTATTAGCCGCATCAAGATGCCCTGTACTCAACAAAGAACAATCTAGTATAGTATCAGTACACAAACCATAGTGTACTTGAAGGATCACCTGACAATTCCAATAAGCGAAACATAGGCAAGCAATCACAACATAGTAAACACACATATACATAATACATATATCAGTTATCATTTCAGGAGCAACATACAGTTTCCCAATATCAACAACAAGTAGATATGAATGTAATAATCACAGTGCTCTTCTCATGGAACCCACACCTAAACTGTTAGGGTGTCGAAACGTGACACCCGATCCAATATACATGTGTCAGAACGTTACACCCGATCCAATATACATGTGTCAGAACGTGACACCCGATCCAATATATGTGTCGGAACATGACACCCGATCCAGTCAGCACAACCACAATCACAATCAAACCCATAATGAACAATACTCATAGTCATACAATTAAGTATTAGGTTCATGTCATGTAGTTGTTCATACATAATCATTTCATTAGATTCGATTCACATTTGCCTATTAACGTACACTCATGCATACAAAGAAGCAATTAACTGGCATATATCACACAAATAGGAAATTGAACCATCACCTAACTCGAAACCAAGCTCAAATCCTCTTAAGACATTTAAGCCTTCCCTTTCTAGATTCTTTCAGCTTGTTCTTGGTCTAAAAAAATCAATTAAAGCAAGGATCAATAAACAAGGCCTAATTTACCCGGATAATAATTAAACTATCAATCCATGGCTAAACCCAAGATCCTATTATTTAATTAGGGTTTTTCCCACCTTTAACTTCAAGCCAAAACCCTCCCCAATGATAATTACCCAAGATTCTAAGTTCTACGAATAAAACTATCGATTAGGGGAGTAATAATATTACCTTTAGCAGTAGAAGTTATGGAAAACTGTCAAGAACTTACCCTAGGTCGTCTCTTACCTTTCAAGAATTAAGGGTTGCAGAAAATAACGTTTTTAGGGTTTTTACCCAATTTAGGTCGCGACTATCCCGCCATAGTGGGACCCAACCCACCACAGCAGCCCCACTCTGGTGGGACCAGCCCCGTCTTGGCGGAACTAACCTCGCCCTGACGGCTTGCACAAAGACAGAAAATCGAAATTTAAGTTCCAAACTCCCATTTCACAACACACCTTTAACCCTTGACGTTCAAAAACTACCCGTTCATGCTAAGATCAGTTTTGGGAGTTCTACTCGCCCGAATTCGATTTCGTAAAGTTGTACGGGCTCTTCAACATCTTGGCTATCCACTCATGTGATCAATTTTATAATCAAATCCCCCATTCATTACCAGATTTCCCTAGACCTCACCTAAATCAGATTTTATCTAAATTTGGACTAGGCTAGGAATTCCCAAGTCACTACTCCAAAGTTTTCCGGCCAAAATTCTTTCCCCATTGGCTTTTCCATAATGATGGAAACAGATCGTTACACTTTTGTTGGCCGCAGAGATAAATATGCATCACGACCTCCCTCAAGATTAATAAGCACAAACATTCTTGGCCCCTTTCTTGGGTAGTAGAAAGACATGTGCGCAATAAGCATGAACTCCAAAAATTACTGATTTAATTAGCTGGACTTTACCTGCATAGCACGATAATTGGTAATTAGGATTTATTGATCACCAAAGTGGATATTTAAAAAACTAATTAGCATGTACTACCTATATAAAAAATTTGGGGTTATTACCTGCTTACATAACTTAGAAAATTAAAAGCTACATCTATCTAATAAAAGTCTGGCTAGTGTAGTAGCTCAATCACAACAAACACAAGCAACACTATATGCTATATCTTCCATTGTAGGCTCATTCTTCTCAAAAAGTTAGTATTCATGTCCTTCAAAATGGCATGAATGAATTGTGTGTAGTCTAGTTCAATAGTTGAGCCTGGTGGCTTTCTTCAAATGCTAAGATACTGCTGGATTCTCTTTTAAATAATATAGGTGATTTGTGGAACATATATTGTACATTTTATTCTAAAAAAATTAGAAAGATAATTGACGTTGATATGACATAATTTCTTTATAAAACAACTTGTAACAAGTCAAACATGGCTCTTGTCTAAAAATGATATTCTTCACTTGGACTAAATGATAGCAATCTGAAAAAAGACTTAGAATGCTTTTCATGTTTCTTAAGCCATAGAATATTTTCTAACCAAAAAAACTTAGTAAAAGTTATTGGAACTAGTTGTCATGTAAGCTTTACTGAAAATAGAAAAAAGACAGATCAAGCTTGCTAGATGAGATAATGAATAGTATCCCATGTATTTCTTTCTTACTATCCATGAAGCTTGCCTTGTGTTAGTATCCCATGCATTTCCTCTTTTGGTTGAGTTTTCTTATAGCTTTCTTTGGGTATAATCTTGTGTTTAAAGATTTGGGCTCTTTGGTGATTAAATTATTAATTAATGCTTTAAAACTTCTAAGTTATAGCTATCCGGCATTCTGTTACAAATTGACCTCAAATTGTTTATCTTAACAGATTAAGAATGTGATGAGGATTAAAGAACGCGTTGTTGAAGAATTGTGGAGTCATCAGAAAGAAAGATTATATTCTTATTGTTGATGCATATTTAGAGACGTTTCAACCTATCCTACTATTTCATTTTCTCAATTTTTAGGATTCGATAGATGTCGAACATGTATGTTTTATAATCTTATGTCGAACATCTATGTTATTTAGATCTTATGTTGAACATGTATATTTTTAAGATATTGTGTTGAACACAAATATTTATATGTACGTTTTCCAGTATGTTTTTGTTCATAGCTAAACAATTATGAAATTTCATATCAAGTTTTTTTATGGCTTGTGATGAACATGTATGTTTTATAATATTATGTCGGACATCTATGTTATTTAGATCTTATGTTGAACATGTATATTTTTAAGATATTGTGTTGAACACAAATATTTATATGTACGTTTTCCAGTATGTTTTTGTTCATAGCTAAACAATTATGAAATTTCATATCAAGTTTTTTTATGGCTTGTGAAATAAAATGAAATGATATTAAGATCTCGAATTGCTTGAGGAAAAGAAAAACTATATATGTAATTATTTCAAACTAAATTTGTGAAAAGAAAATTGGTTGTTAAATTTATTAAAATAAACGAAAGGAACTTACACTTGGTCGGTAAAAGTATTGTAATCAATGAAAGAAATTTTGACTGATAAAATTACTTATAACGACTGGAATTTGTGGTTTTACTTCAAGGTTTTAACGATAAAATGACCATCAATGAAGGGAGTTTTTGACCGTTGTTAGTAAGTGTAGCGACCAGATTTATCATTGTCACTAAGTGTTATCTAACAACCGGCTATGTAGTCTGGTCGTTAACCTTTAATGATGGAGCTTTTAACGACTGGTGACGACCAATTTTCGCCAGGTCGTTATAGACCTTTAACGACTGGATTTCCCTCTGTTAAAAGTCATTTTTATTGTAGTGATTCAAGACATCAATATTGAACATAAACAATTCTCAAATAATTATTAATGAAAACTTCAAACATTTCACTATTTTCATAACTCATGGAGGGATTGCAAAATAAAAAAAGAGCGACCGAAATAGAAAAAAGAGACACACTTCAACCAAAAGAGCCCTATAACACCAACAAAGATAAAGTACTACAATTATCCAAAACACAAGATAACAAAATACAATAAAAAAGGTGAATATTGGAATGGAGGCCCTCACCCCACCAAAAATAAAATGCAGTCGCTTAAATGCAGTAATAAACAAAGTACAGATGATAGAGATACAAGGGTCCCCCTGACAGGCTATGCCTGCAGAGTACTCTCATGTGAAATCTCATATGTGGAATCCACAAGAGGGGCATCCATACCCTGCAATAGGATAACTAGAGGCATCAAGGAAGACTCATATGGGGTATCATTGCCCGTTTCAATGCTTTGAGGTATGGTGGAGTTTGAAGAGACTCCACTAGGACCAACCTCTCAAGTCTCTAAGAGGGATCTCTCCAGGGCAGCCTGAAGAATGACCTCCTCGGTCTCCTGTAACTCAGTCAACATCTTCGAAATCCCATGCTCCTCTTCCTGCAACTTCTCCTCATTCATCTCATTGTCCAACTCATCCTCGGACTTCTCAACATAATTATCATCAACCGCATCAACACTCCTAGCTACCTCAAGCTTCTCACTAGAAAGATGTTTAGTACTAGGCATCTCTTGCGTGGAGGTAGGTACATTGGGTAAGGGAACATCGTCCCAAAGCAGGGAGAGATCCATGGATTGAAATTGGGTTACCTCCGCTCGCAAGGTAGCAAGTTAATCTCTAATGGTGTCTAGTGCACCAAAACTACCCTTGGCCTCCTCTTGGGCCTCAAATCTAGCAGTGAGTTTGTTTAACCTCTCACCATGTCTTTCAACAAACCCCTCATACTTAACTAATCTCTCTATCAATGAAGCTAAGGCCTTTTTATTGGCCCGATCAATGATCTCGGGCATGTCTGTCTCAACCCGGACAACTCTAACATTTGTCGACCAAGCAAGGCATCCCATATGATAAATCATTCCCTGTGTCGATGAGGGATGTGAGATAGGAGTCTGGGAAGGTCTCACAGCAGCAGCAGTAGAAACACTAGTACTAGCAGGAACAAAAGATCACTAGCAGCAATAGGAGGAGCAGGTGGGCTAGCCTCAGCCTCTAGTGTGGTGGGATCTACCACGAGCATCTTGTCTAGTGGTGGGATCTTCCTCCTAACCACATCATCCTGTAAGTACCCAATCCCAATCCTCTTGATATCACTGCAAGAAACTAGGGTGACCCTCATATCTGTTGTTGCTCTATAAAGGACTCCTTTTCTCTCAGAGAACTACATAATCAGCACCAGAAATGGGAGAGAAGTCTTCTCCTGCCTAGGTCTCATTAGAATTTCATCAGTTGTAATTGCACCCACATGTATATGCTCTTTGTCTTTAATTGTGCCTACCAAGAGTGCCTTGTCATGGTGAAGGAAAGACTAATTATGCTAAGACATTATGTTGCTAGTGATGGAGCCAAACCTGTATCTCACCACCATATTCAATTATTTCTTCTCAATCTGAGCACCATCAGCTATCCATGAGGGAGAATAATCATAAATTAAGGGGCCCAACCACTCTTTCAAGAAATCTAAGTCATGTCTCACCTAGAGTGAATATAGATCTACTTTGAATGCCTGGTATCCCCAATGCAGTGTTAATAACTCAGGCGTCAATCGTACCACTAATTCTTCAAGCAGTTTCCAAACTGTACCTTTCCTCCTCTTTTGAAGGGCCTGAGTATATACATTATCGAACTCTTGCACCAAAGAAGGAATATGGGGTTCCTTGGCTTGGTGAACCCCTCAAACTTGTTGAACTGGATAGTGTCTCAGATAGTTAGGGGCATCTGAGACACTATCCAGGAGATGGGCTGCCTAGTCGAGGGTACTTAGGTAAATTCCAAATCGTTTAGTTAATTAATGGGGTCGTTTTATATGAGTTTTATTCACCTAATTAGACTATTTTAAGTCTTTAGCCCCCAATTTTAAGTCACTTCTCAGAAGACCCTAATCAAAACCCCAAATCACTCTTCTCTCAAATATTTCTCTCCCTAGAAAGACCCCATTGAAGAAGAAGCTGGGGCTTGAAGCTAAGGTAAAAAACAAAGGCACCATTGTTGAAGGCTTGTGATAGGGAATTGATTAAGGTATGTTTATATTTTCATCTATTGGTTCTTCCACCCATAGAGCCCCCTTAGTAAGCCCCTAATTTGTGAAGAAGAACCCCAATTTAAGCTAGGGTTACTTCCAATGGGTGGGTATAGTTGGGTATGATTCCAAAAGGGTTGGATAATACTTATTTATGGTTAATTTAGCATTGAATTGTGATATTATTATGAAATCATTTGAATTCTATGGTTAATACTAGTTTTCTTGATGAGTTACATGTTTTGTGGGTTTATGCCATTAGAGGTGAAATTGAAGGTTCATGAGTAATCTTCCTAAATCAATGTCGCGTGTAGTAATTGATCAAAGTTAGGATCATATAATTATGAATTGAACTAGACTTTATACTACATTATTGATCTTGGCTTGTAAAGTTGGAATTGAACCTTTAGGATGAATTATGACTAAAATCACCTAGTATAAGGAAAGTGATGGAATGTCTTGTAATTTAGGTTCATAATGTGCTTCCATGATGTAGAGTCTTTGAGAATGAGGAGTCATGGTTATGAATGATGATCATTAAGGCTTAAGAGTGAAGCTAATATGATTAACTTTAGATCCTAAGGCTTTGAGAGTAAAATCTACATGTGAATCCAAGGCCAATGAATAGGATTGTGTTGAGAGACCTTTACCTACTTAATTCACCTTATGAATCATAGATTGTAGGAAGTGATATAATCACTTAGGTCATGATGATATCCTTGTCTAAAGGTAGAATTTTAGACATGATACTAAGCATGAATATGGAATTAACATGAAAGACTTCTCACATAGTAATGGTTCTAGGGTTGAAGGACTTCTCCTAACTAATTGAACCTAAGGCTAGAGAGCCTTTATATCTAGGTCATGGATGGTGATAGTTGCTAACACATGGTCTAAAAGAGGTATTAGTATGGATTTGTTGTCAAGAACACCTTTCCATAAACTTGAGTCAAAGTAGAGACTTAATGATTATCTTATAGGATTTATGCCTAGCACCGAGTGGATATTGAAATGAGATGGAGGTTTCCACCTAGTTGAGTTTGGGCTTTCATGGAGGTTCCCACCTAGTTTAGTTTGGGCTTCCCGCATGGGATCTCTTACCTAGAAGAGTATGAACCCAAGTGTGTCTCATGAGATGGAAGCCTCACCTAGTGGAGTTTGGGTTTCTAGTACCAATCTCCGTATCCCATAACTACACGGCCCGTAGGAAAGTTAGCTAGTGGATCCGACTAAGCTAACAAACCAGTCCTACTTAGGCAAGTGGACCAACCCTTGTGGTGTGGGTAACACCATGAGAGATCATGTATAGCTCATATGTTCTCATGTAGGTTAAGGCTATATCCCAATTAAACAAGATTAGTAATTGAACTAAGATTGTTCTCAATGAAGCATCTCCTAGAGTTGAAACCTCATGGGCCAAGATTATACATAAGGTAGCATCTCCTAGAGTCCAATGCAAGTAATGGTCTAAGATTATGCTTGAAGGAGCATCTCCTAGAGATCAAACTAAATGAACTAAGATGTACATAATGTAGTATATCCTAGGGTTTTAAGTAATGAGGGACTAAGAAAAGTTAGTGAAGAACCTCATATTGTTCAAGAGTATAAATGGACTTAGATATGCTTGTGTAGTTCCTCATAGAGTCCATAATGATAATGAACCTAGATATGCTAAAAGAAGTATCTCATAGGGTCTAACTTTATAATGAACTAAGATTATGCTTTAAGTAGCATCTCCAAGAGTTCAAGTTTAATGAACTTAGATTATGCTTTAAGTAGCATTTCCTAGAGTTCCAATATGATGAACTAAGGGTACCTAGTCTAGTATCTCTTAGGGTTAAAAATAATAAGGGACTAAGATAGACTTAGTAAAGTGTCTCCTAGTGTTTCCATGCTTTAAAAAGAGGGATAGTCACTAATTAGGGAACATGAGTATGATGACCTAAAGAAGTACTTAGTATGAGGGGTAGTATGGGATGCCACTTATTCATTGCACAAGTATGACTTAAGGTTACCTTATGAGTGTTTTCTTATATGACGTATGCTTAGATAGGATTGTGCTATAGTTGCCTTCCTTGACATGAAATGATTGACTAAGGTGATAGTTCCCGTGTCTTTATAAAGTAAGCTAGTAATGAGACTAAAGTAGGGTAAATATGACTATGATGACTTCAAGGTTATGCTTGGTGTGAAGGGTAGTATGGGATGCCTTTCATACATTGCACAAGTGTGCTTTGAGGTTACTTGAGAATGGTTCTATTATATGTATTGATAAGTAAGAGTCAATTATGCTTATATGATTATGACTTATCTCCTATGCTCATTAACTATGTCTTATGCTGAGTTATGTTTATATTATGCTTGTGTTGGAGATTATGCTATGATTATGTTATTATCTCTCATGCTTATGTCTTATGTTGACTAACCATTTTGAGATGCTCTTATGATGTTGTACTAGCTTTCATACTTAGTACATTTTGTACTAACGCATATTGCCTACATTCTAATCAAATGTAGGGTATTGGAGATTGAGTTCATTTGGAGGCTAGGTTTCTAAGGTGCAAGAAGAGTTGAACATCTTGACGAGTCCTCATAGCTTTGAGGACAACACCCACATTTCCTTTATATCTTTTATTTTCATGTTGAAAATATTGTATGGGGTGTGTCCCAAGAGTTTATTCTAAAAGTTGTATTAGATGGTTTGAGACAAAGTATAGAAAGACTTCCGCTTGCTTTTATGAAAAATGACTTCGATTGTAAAAGTTTAAAATTTTCTCATATTTCTATTAACTTATGTTCAGGATATGCTAAGGGTTTGTATGCGACCCCTTCAGAGTCAAGTACACCATGTTATGTCTAGGGGGTACCCCTGGGTCGTGACATTGAGTCAGCACAAGGCTAATAAGATTTCACCCACATTAAATTGGACTCAGGCCCAACATAATTATTAGTTCAATTTAAAGTTTCAACCAACACAATCAAGAGTGAGATTCTATAGGCACACACATCAAAATATGTAAGGGGTACAGTTTAAATCGCACAATATAACGCAACCCATTGAAATCAAAGAAACAATAACACTTAATGGCTTCAATCACACACTCATTATCCAATTAAAAGCTCATAAATATCCATTTTTTAAAACCAACATAAGTAGGAGAACAAGTTTAGAAAATCAAGGAAATGGGGTTGGGTTGATGGGAAATCAAAGCAAACGCACTCCTCCAACATTGAAAGCACACACTAAAGATTCACAATTACTCAAAAGAAGCAATGCAAAAGGAAGGAGAGAAAAACAATTCAAGATATCATAGGGTTTGATTTTTGAATTTGTTAAAAACCTTGGCTTTTTTATATCAGCCCCACTCGGCGAATTGACAATTGAAGCTTAAGCTCATTGGAAAAGCCTGAATGAACATTAAAGCTGAAGGATGTGTCGGCAGACCTGATGGAGTCTGCATAATGCGCTTCAGCGAATTGCCAATTGTAGCTCTAATCGCCAATTTTGACAGTACACTTTTCCACCTATTCCAACTCAGAAGGGTGGATAATATTGATTCCACTCAACACCTTTTAACGCATCGCCATTTAGGTATTGACATCCTCTTTGCCTCCCTTTTCAGTCATAAAACTTCTTCTCGAGTTGCACTGACAACGTACAATATTGAAAGCAACAAAAACAAAATTAAAGACATGGGTTGCCTCCGAAGAAACACTTTATTTAACATCGTGGAATGACATAATTATCAATCTCAAGAACCATTCTTGGTGTTTGGGATGGTGTCACTAGGCAATGGTTCCTGTCACGACCCAGGGGTACCCCTTAGACGTAACGTGACGTAGTTTACCTCGAAGGGGTAGCATACAAGCCCTTAGCACATTCTTAACATAAGATAATAGAAAATGCGAGAGATTCCAAAACTCTTACAATCGAAGTCATTTTCCATAAAGAAAATGGAAGTCTTACTAAAACCTTTGTCACAAACCATATATTTAAACTCATGAATAAAAGTGTTTGGGATGCAGCCCATACATAGTCTAAAAGCATAAAAATAAAGACATAAAGGTAATGTGGTTGTTGTCCTCGAAGCTATGAGGACTCACCAAGATCTTCAACTCCTTGCAACCCCTAGAAACCTATCTTCCAAGCAACTCAAGCCTCCAAACCCTACATTTGATTAGAATGTAGACAATATGCGTTAGTACAAAATATACCAAGTATGAAAGCTAGCACAACATCATAAGAGCATCTCAAATGGTTAGTCAACATAAGACATAAGCATAAGAGATAATAACATGGTCATAACACAATCAATATAGCCATAGAATAATCATTAACACAAGCATCATATAAACACAAGTCAACATAAGATATATTTAATGAGCATAGGAGATACATCATGTTCATGGCATAATATTTACTTAGACTTTCATGGCTACATACTTCAACCTTAAGTCCTTCATATTACAAGAGAACTACTTCACAAGACACCTCCAAGTATACTTGTGCAATGCAAGGATAGCATCCCATACTACAATCCAAGCTAAGTACCTCTCTTTGGTCATTCTTGGGCATAGTACACCTTCACACACAAGACTTAGGTCTTCATGTCATCTTAATTATAATCTAATTACAAGGTCAACTCTTAAGCTTCAAGACACACTTGTGCAATGCATAAAAGGCATCCCATACTACCCTTCACACTAAGCATAGCCTTAAAGCCATCCTAGTCATATTCACCCTACTTTGGCCTCATTATTATCTTAACTCTCATAACTAAGGGAATCTCTCACATTTAGTCAACTATAACTAGGAAAGGCAACTCTAGCCTAATCTGATCTCAAGACTTCTTTTTAATGACCCTAAGTCACACTTGGGCAGTGCATGAATAGCATCCCATAATACTATACATGTTAAGTACTACCTTTAGGTCCTCATGCTAACACTTCTTGGATTGGAATCTAGTTCCTCTCTTTAACTTTAGAACACTATGAGGTACTTATTAAGTAAGTCTTAGTTCAATTATGCTTTAGAACACTATGAGATACTTCTCAAGAATGTCTTAGTTCATAGGATATGGATATTTATACTAAGAACCTTAACTCCACTATGTGAAGGTTCCCATCTCATGAGACGTAACTTTGGGACAACCCACAATCTACTACGTAAGAGTTCCCTCTTTAACTTGGATAGTCCTCACATCAACTAGGTGTGGCTCTCCTTTCTTCTTGGATTCCGGACCCTATCTTGTGTGACACTCCACCTCATCTTCAATATCCACTTGAGGCCAAGCATACACCTCAAGGTTTACTTGTTAAGCTTTGCTTAACACTCATCTCTCATGGAAGGATGTCCTTGACAATCAATCCAGGTTCAAGTGATTCTATCACTTTCATATATCAAGCATTCCTAAGGTAGGTTAAGTGAGTATAGGCCTTTCACCACAATTCAACCTATTTGACTTCTATTCTCTTTGACTTTACTCTCAAAGCCTTAGCAACCCTAGGTAATCACATTAACTTCATCTTAAAGCCCTAGATATTAGGATCACAACCATACTCTCAAGGTTTCTTTCTTAATATCTTCTTTATACCTAGATTTCAAGGTAATTTGATCACATCTTTCATTATTAGGTGATTCTAGTCTTAATTGATCATAAAGGTTCAATTCTAACTTTACAATTAGAGATCAACCATATACAATAGAGTCTAGTTCAATTAATGATTAGATGATCCTAACTTTGATCAATTACAACACACAACATTGAATTAGGAAGATCACATATGAACCTGCAACTTTGCCTCTAATGGCATAAACCCACAAAGATCACATTCATCAATTTAGATTAGTGTTTACCATATAAACACATGAAATCATCACATTATCATTAATCAAAGCTAAATCAATCATAATTGGGTGATATCCACTAGATTGGAATCACACCCAAGCCCTACCCACAATGCAATCATAATCCTTGCTAGAATTGGGTTTTTGAGTTCACAATGGGGGATTACTAAGGGGGATCCATGGGTGGAAGAACCCATGGATGATTAAGCTTCACATACCTTTAATCAATGCCCTAAACAAAGCTTGAAATCAATGGAGAAACTCGACCTAGTTGCTGCCCCAACTTATGCTTCTTCCTTGCTTCTAGAGAGAGAACTTCTTGAGAGTAATTAGAGAGTTCTAAGATGAATGAGTTAAAGTGATTAGTTTAGGGTCTATTAACTATTTATAGGAGTTTAATTAAATAACTAATCGCCCTCATAACCCCTAAACTAACTACTAAACTAACCCTCAACTCCTCACTTAAAACTAATTTTTAAAAAACTGGCAGCACCTACGAGACCCCCATCCATGGACCGTGGATGGGTCTACTGGATGTGGTTTGGTCTCATGGTTTGGGTCAAAGACTCATATTTTGCAGGCCAACTCAGGCCTGACCTACGCCCATGACCTATGGGGCGTAGGTTTATCTAAGGGGCGTCAATAGGGGTCGTGAATCAAGCTGTTTTGACAGCATTTTGGGCAGTGTTGGAGTCCTCCTCAAAGACCCCTTGGGTGGTCCTTGGGGAGTCGTACCCGGACATTTAACCCCTAAACATGTCATTCTAAGTCCAGGAGTCATTTATCTTGATTTTAACGTTCATACGACACTCCAAAACTCCACTACAAGACTCTACAACACACTAGTAGTTCAACTCACTAAAATATGGGGTGTTACAGTTCCCTTTTTTCTCGGATTGAGATATGTGGAGATTTGGCACAATTGAATCTCTAGCTACTTGATAGATATCAAATGAGAATTCATAGTTTGGGATAAAGTGGTGAATTCATTATTCAATTCCATCAACACTTTGTCATACCCTTCAACCTTGTTGAATATCCTTGTAAGCATTTCTTTATGTTGAAGTTTACTTTTAGTTACTGCAGTAACTTTTAGCAAAATAAGTTATTTAGTTTGAATAAATTTGAATTTTGAATTTTAGTTAGTTTGTTTATGTTGTTGAGATATTTTAGGTTGTTTAAAATTTTAAATTATGCAGATTATGTGTTTTATGTTGACTATTTAAAGCCCCCCAATGCTTAATAAAATTATTGAAAGCTATTGAAAGTCATTTCAATCCATTGAGAGACATTTTGGATTTCTTTTTTGTGCTGCCCCATTTTTAAAAAACACCAACAGTGGTATCAAGAGCTTCATTGATCTTAAGGGATCTGTGAAATGTTCCGAAGAACTACCATACATTTTTAACCGATAAGGGCTACCTTTTTAACCCATCAGGGCTACCCATTTTAACCCATCAAGGCTACCTTTTCAACCGGTGCTTTTTTCAACGCACATGCTTTTCTAAATCATTTTTAACCAAAATAATGGCAAGTTGCAGTCTCTCTTTGAATGCCCCACAAATTTTCACAGATGTTTTCCATACCATGGCAATAAAGATAAACCAAATCAAGATTAGTGCAAAGGCAATGTCAATAAGTAAACTTTACTTCTGAACAGAATTTTCCACGTGATTTTGATTTTAGCCAATGGCACTCAAAGATATAAATACTTCAACAATGAAATGTTATTAATTGACAACTGATAGCATGCTCCCCACACATCAAAGATGTATCCTTATCCAACACTTCTAGACACAGATGGAGGAAGTTCTCAAGAAATTGCAAACAGACAAACCAGAGAAATTGTATTATGATTATCTTTTTGTTGAAGTTTGCTTTTAGTTACTGCAGTAACTTTTAGCAAAATAAGTTATTTAGTTTGAATAAATTTGAATTTTGAATTTTAGTTAATTTGTTTATGTTGTTGAGATATTTTAGGTTCTTTAAATTTTAAATTATGTAGATTATGTGTTTTATGTTGGCTATTTAAATGCCCCTCAATGCTTAATAAAATTATTGAAAGCTATTGAAAGTCATTTCAATCTATTGAGAGACATTTTCAAATTCTTTTATGCTGCCCCATTTTTAAAAAAACACCAACACTTTAGTATAACTTCCTTCTGGGCAGCTGATTCGTTTGGGCGTGTACGATAATGGGGAATCACATACCTATATTTTTCATCACTCTATCTCTCCAATTTCTACCATGATAATATTTTCAACGACCATTTTATCTTTCTTCCAACCATGGTTCCTACATTTTCGCTGATAAATGGTGTGAGAACTCCCCATTTGATTTCCCAAGTATTGAGCTTTCTCATTGTATAATGCAATAAGCTTGGAATCATACATGCACTGCCCAATGTAGATTCCACGACATTTACAAATTGAAGTCCACCTCCCATGACATGTTTAGACAACAAATCTAGTTGGGTCATCATTTTGGCCATGTTTTCATCTCGTTCATGGTCCTTCTCAATTTTTTCTTTGCTCATACTCAGCTGTAGAGTAGGCACTTGGTCTTCTCTAGTATGCAATGCTTGGTTAACTTTGGTAATATGATCTAGAAGCAAAGCAACCACATCATACGGTTGTCTCATTAATCCACCTTGGACCAACTGATCAACCACACCTTTATTGATTGAATCAATGTCACAATAAAAGTATTGCAACAACAAATTGTTCCGAACACTATGCGTTGGAAATTGCAAAAACTTCTTCTTGAACCTCATCCATGTCTCATGTCTGTTCAACTCAAATACGCAAGAATTTTGGATCGGGGTTCGTAGTTTAACCATCTTTGATGGTGGAAATAATCTCTCAAAGTAGGCATCAATTAGTTATTCCCACGAAGTAATAGAATCATTTGGTAATTCTACCAATCATTTTGTTGCCTCTGTCATTAAAGAGAACTAGAATAACCTCAACCTTATGGACTCTTGAGAGATATTCTTGAACACAAAAGGTATACATACCTCCATGAAATTCCTATGGTGTTCATGGGGATCCTTTTGAGTTAGGCCCCCTGAATTTCCTTTCATTTGGAGCAATTTTATTATTGTTTTGGTTATGTGAAACACAACCCTCCCATCTATAGGAGGTATCCGGACTACTCCTGTGGTTTGAATATCATTCATGTGCATATCATTCAAATCACCAATGTTGTCATTTTGACCAAAGTGACTATCATTGTCATGTCCATGGTAATTCATTGTATAAACCTGCAAATTAGCCAACAACAACAACAAAAAATAATCTACCACAACTAAACAAAATTAAAATCTAATTTCTCAATTAGACTTGTCAACAACCATTTAATGTCAATGGAGCCATTTTTTATTACACTCAAATTTCCTCTTTATGACCAATTAAAAGGGACAATGGTCGTCGTCAATAAAAATACCCAACAAAAAGTTGGGGTTGAATCCGACAGAGAATGGTATACCATGAAGAATTTCTTTCTAGAAATTTGGATTTTAAGATTGCTTATATGTAATATGAGAAACAAGTGGGTGGATAATTAAACCAATATAGTAAAAATCTTTGGTTATCAATTATCGCAATTAAACTAAATATTGAAGAATTCAAGAGTTAACAAGCAGTCTAGGGGTGCGGGGATTGGAAATAAATGTCACATAGCAGTTATTGTGCTGCTCCATAGTGATGAACATTCATGAATAGGCTAAGTCATCTTCATTGACGCTAATCATCTTTCGATAATCTCCTTTCAGTCTCATCTAAATACCAATCTAAACAACCCAATACCTAACTTTATTCTCTTTCAAGAACAAGGCAAATAGATCCGGCTCATAACCTTTATTTTCAAGCAAGTTACAGACATCAAACCTAAATTGCTTGTATCAAACTAATCACCCAATCTAATCAATTTCTTTTGAGCATCAACGGGATATCGAAAGTAGGAATTCAGTTTGCATCCTTAACCCATAAATTAACCCCATACAAATTAGACCAAATTCATATATGAACAACAACAAAATAGAGCATAGCACAATACCCACTACATTAAATGAACACTAACCCTATAATTGCACCTATAGATCTTGGGGTTTTAGCCACCGATCAAAAAAGGTGAAGAAAATATACCATTCATGAAAGCATTAATGGGCAGTATGAATTTAGGGAATTACAAGTAAACACACTTTAGATTCAATTTCAATTTGTCAATTTCAAGCACAAAGTTGCAAAACCCCAAAAGCTAGAAAGTGTTCTTAATAAAAGTAAAGTGTTCTCTCTCTAAACTCTATTTTAGAACTAAATTCTTCATACGTACTCTAATGATCCCTTCTTTTCTTCTTTTGGTCTATTTATAATTTCCTTAAATTAGGTCCAAAAACCCAATACGCGACACAATCAACTACATTAGTCGGGCTCGCCGAGCATGGTCAGTGAATCACCTCTTACTCCTCATCTCATATTTTCATGATCTAGGCTTCAGGTGATTGAACCTCACTTGAGGAACTCGATTGAGTAAGCCTTTCACGTTCGGTGAATGGCCAAGTACCACCTTGGTTTGCCTTTCGAGCAATTATTCTTTTCTTTTCACACTTTCAATTTGGGCAATGTTTGTCAAGATAGACTTTCTCATTCGGTGCATCGCCTTCTCTACCAGAATCTGCCAACCTAATTCGATAGACACAAGTGCTATGCTCTGTCATTTAGGGTGAGGTCGTGCTTAGTTGGTGATCCGACCTTCTTGTTAAGCGATAAACAATGTATGGTTTGCACTTCTTGTTGCATTTTGGACGTTCCTTCAAACATCAATCCTTTCCTTGTCCATTTACCTTTGTAGCTGCAACACATCAACATTTTATCTGAATAGGACAAAATTAGGCATTGAGGAAACTACTTATTCAGCTAAATAGACCTCAAATGAGTGCAAATCGACCACCCATCACACCTCATCTTCACATGCAAAAATCATCTTAATAAATAATATATTGAAACTAATTATTTATCACAAAGAAGGAACGATATATACAAAATAAAGAAAGATAATATCATTAAGAAAAATTACCCATCATATTCGATCACTCAAACTCTACGATAAAATATTTTTGTCATTTTTATTTGTACTATTCAACTATAATTTCCACTACAAATACTGATCGAGTCCCTATGTCTTTGCAAAAAAATATTTAATAACAGAGGAATTGCATTAGTTTTCTCTTTCCAAAAAATTAAATTTTTCTTATAGTTTTTGTGCATTTTTGCGCAAAAGAAATAACTAATACCCGTCAGCTTTCTTTTAGTCCATCAATCATTTGAAAATTACTTAGATTTTTAAAAAAGTATGTTGGATTGGGTCGGATTTTCCTTGATTCTTTGGATCGAATCAGTTTTATGTTTTTTTTCTTGATTTTCCCTCCATTTTAAGTTGTAGTATTTACTTAGTAAAAGTTCTATCTAAGGGCTAGTTAAGTTTAAGTGTTTAATTTATAAATTGTGCCAAGTTTGAGGGGCTATATGGTATTTAATTAAAATTATGTGTATGGTCAACACACCTACCAAAAGAATTAGTCATTTCTCTGTTAAATTAAACCTTTTATATAACAAATTAGGTTTTTGTATCTCCTGATTGTTTTGTCAGAAGAGGATAATTCTGGAATCGTTGAAGAAATAATTAATGCTATTGCAACTCCTTTTTGTGGCTTGATTGAAGAAATCCGTGTTATGTTGGTACATCATGGTACGAAGTTCGTTACTAAGATGACTGAGTTGTTGGAGTCCAATGAATATAAAGGTAACATCTCTTAAAAGCCTATACAAAATTATAGAACTGAATTTTATATGGTTTTCCTCTTTTCGAAGATTTAATTGATATGATGTTTGTTATCTCATATGTGATTTTAGCATCGATCCAATTTTAGATTTTGTTTATCTTGTAAATCTATGATCTCTCTTTTCGTTGTTTTCTTAACACTATTTCTATGCTTGTTGATGTTCTTTTACTAGTTACAAAAATGAACATTGTATGGTTATAAAAAATAAATTAGATTCTGTATTTATGATTCTTTCTATAAGCATGTCATACACTCAACTAATTTGTTCACTTGATCTTTTTGTAGAAAAAAAGGAGAAAATTGTTCTTTGTCAATTGACCTAGAGTGTCTTAGAGTTGGAGGAAAAGATAAATTATATCCCTCAAAACTATTTTTTATGGTGTAGATCTTTTGATTTTTACAAATCTATCTATCAACTTAGAAAAAATAGATTCACTTGAGTGACAGAGGCATAAGATTAGGGTATTGGGAGGGCAGAGAAAGAGGAAGAGATGGACATGATAAGAGTTGATGTGACTATATCCTTATCTTTTCCTTTCTTCTGATTTTTCCTTTCGTTTTACCCCTTTGTAATTCAAAAAATTATTTTTTGCTTTTTAAAATAATTTTTTATTATTAATTTTAAAATATATTTCTTTTATTTCACCCTCTTGAGCACGTGCACCTTAAATTTTAAAATATTTTATTTTTCTTTTTGAAATTAACAAATTTAAATTTAATTTAATGACTATGTTTCACACATTATTTTCCGTTTTGGCTCAACCTTAACCATCATTTGATTACTACATCTACTTTAATTTTGTAAGACAATACACAATTTTCATGATTTTGAAAAAAAACTAGGTGAATGCTATATTTATTTTACTATACTCGAAAATTATCTTAGTATGATCAAACTATTGAACTATTTTTCCTCAATAAAACAAGTATTAGAACTGAATATTTTAGTAGCCAAACCTCACCAATTTTTGGTGTTTTTTGAAAAAAAATAATGTTTAGTTCAAGTGTGTTATTATGGATTTTTCTGAATTTTTTTGTTTTGTTTTTTAAATACTTTATTAGTATTGATTGATTATTCAACATGCAAGGTGTATTAAATCATTTGGACACGAATAACTTTGAAAGATACTTTTGTAGGAACCAATAGTATATATGCATAAAGCAAGTAACTTTGTAGTACAAACAAAATTAACTAAATAGGAGTCAAAATGATAGAATAAAGAAGCTTTTAAAAAAACCGTTTTCCACTTCTAGAAATATCTAAAACTTATAGTGATTGCCTCAATAATGAGTTAGAGTTTCATGTTAGATACTAAGGGTAGAAGTATACCCTTATTATAATCAGTTAAGTATTATTATAATAGGTAATACCTTTTTCTAGAACAATATTTGTCAATTTGCGGCTCAATATTCTTAATTATTTAAGATTCTTTTTTTTACCTTATTTCTTTTCGCCATTTGTACTTCTGTTACCATACATAAATATGATTCTCAATCAATTAGAAAATAATATTATCATATACGAGACAAGTAATAACACGTGGTTTTTATATATTTCTTTCAATTAATATCCTCAAATCAACCGGATTAGTTATCCTATTGATGTCAAAATATAAAAGGTCATTTCTAGGACAATAGATAAGTATACTGAGAATATTAGAGTATATTGATAAATCCATTACCATAATTTGCTAAATCCTCAAATTTATTAGTTACATATTCAGGAAACACAATAAGCTCAGAACCTTTATCCAATTATATCTTGTCTCGATAGTATTTGACGTGATTATTTGTTTTGACAAGTCATTAGATAAATTAGAATAAATAGAAGTATACACATATAGGATCTTTGATATTCTATATAATAAAATTATTTAGCCTAAAATGTTATTGTTTAGAATTGTTTTATGTGAATCTGACTAATTATGTTGCACACATCGATAATAATATAAGTTGATCAATATATGGAATTTAATAAGCTAAATTGTAGCTATATCACATGAAACTCCATAATTGAATTTAAATGAGAAATAAGTTGATCGTAATGAAGATAAATGTCTGTATATATGCTTTTATGTTTTTCACTGATTTAAAAAATGCATGGATATATCCAGTTACAACAATTGATAGGGTTCAAGTGGCAATGCCAATTCTCTCAAAAGGAAAGGAAAAAGTTGATGTGATGATAATCAATATCCATTCACCAGATTCGCTTTGTTTTGAACTCTTGAAACAAGCTTTTGCCTTAGATATTGTCACTCTATGTAGGTATTTATTCTATCTTTCATTCTATTGTTATAGTGAATAAGGTCATTGATTTTAGTTAATACACTACAAATAAATAATTATCTATGAAATTCATAATTAATTTGTTGTTAAATGTCTGTAGCTAAAAAAAATTAATATAAGTCATCATCAAATGAGATTAGGGATGAATTTTTACTGTTCAACAACAAGAATTATTTGTCGCTAAATAATCATTTAAGTATAAAATAAATAGTTATTTTGTTACATTATTGTTACAATCAATAAATTCACTTAATATACATGAAATTAACTAATCACATATTTTTAGATGGATATGGCATGGATATCTTTTATGATTTTATTGTTATTGTGGTTAAAGTTAGTTACTTTAATAAATACTCTACCAAAAAATATTAACTGTGAAATTCATCGCTAAATAGTCCAAAGATACCTAAAATAATTTTTCATAGACTGTCGTTAAATGCAATAAGTAAAGATTTTTGTTGTTTAAAAATAGAATAATTCAATGCTAGTCTTAGTTTTTTGAATTGTGATGTAATATATAGTTGATTTTTCACAATATTATTGTTACAATATATAAAATTCAGTCAATATGCATAAAATTAACTATTCACATAATGTATAATAGAATTTAATTCTAATTGCAAACTTCTCAAAATAATTGTGCAGTTGTATGTGATGAGCACAATGAACTTATTGCAAAGAAGGCTTTCGACAATGGAACATACCTACATCTGAAAAAGTCACTTGATGAAACTATTGTGAAAAACTTGTGGCAATTTGTATTAAGGAAGAAAATACAAAAAGAAAAGATGAGAGAAGGACTAGATCCAAAAGGAGATCACGTGAAATATGTTGATAATATTGGTAATGAAAATATTGTGCGAAATATAGAACAAAGTGAAGAGAAGAGTATGTCTATTAATAATGAGGAACAAAGTAATAATATTCATGAGACTGAAAATAATGTTGTATCAAGAAGAACAAACAACTTAAGGAGCAAGAGATCCAGAAAAGGCAAAAAAGTGATTGACAAAGGAGAAAGACAGAGTACTGCTATTTATAAGGATTTGAATCAAAAAGACTGCATAGAATGGACTGTGGATCTTCATGCAAAATTCAAGGAAGCTACACAACAACTTGGTGAAGGACGTAAGTTTATCTTTTTATTAATTAATTTTCTCTACAATTAGTTTCTATATATGTAGTTAAATGAATAGTGAGATTCATATTTATATCTAATGTTTTGTGTTAAGGTATAGTGATTATTTTAGTGAAATGTACCTCAAATTTATCTAGGAATATTGTTTTAGTGATTAAATTAAAGTTACATTCTAATGGATCATGTAGGTTGCTTACCAAAAGAGATTCTCGAGATAATGAATGTGCCAGGTCTTACCAGGATGCAAGTTGTCAGTTATCTGCAGGTACATCCTTAAAAAGATGAAAGGATTTTCACACAAATAGCTGAGAAAATTTATTATTTATATTTTTCTGATCAATATATCTTAATAATACATTGATTATATTTATTCATACATATTTTGTCACCCCACTCTAGGTAGTGTTAAGGTTTGCTTACACTCTATTCACCCCAAAGCCCTCTTGATGAGACTTTCCTGGTTATGTTGTTGTTGTATAAAAACATATTTATTTGGATAAAATTTAACTTTGCATCACTTCTGCCTGTAAATGTTGGAAATTATTATCATCTTTAATATTCAAAAGTTATATAAAACCACTCACTAATTAATGAGGACTAGCAATAACTTTCATTGCCTGATTAGTAATAGAGTTATTTCTATTATTTTTCATAGTTACTATTCAATCAAATAATATTATCATCAATATTTAACTCAAAAGATTTTTTCTATTAAAAATGACTTATGTCAAGTATATTAAAAACAACTTAAAAAATAAGTTTCGATGAAAAATATATTCTTACTGCAATTTTTTATTTATTTATTTCCTTTCAGAGGTGTCGTATCAACAAAAGGAAACCTTCAAAAGAGAAAGAATATATTCGACACAGATCATCATGTGGTTCTCAACAAAGAATTGAAAGAAGTAGCCATAGAATATTTGGGAGAATACCTGATCTTCAAACAAATGTACCAAATCAAACCCATGGAGACCCAGAGTTTCCACCAGTTAATACCAACAATATTTATGCTAGTTTAATTGAGCAACAACTCTATCACCCACAACTTCAAGTTCAACAACACTACCTCAGCTCATTTTTGTCGGGCCAAAATAATGATGGTGGTAGACTACAACAACAATATGGTCCATTATTTGGTTCACACGGCCCAATTATTGGGAGCAATAATAGTAATTTTTATATGACGTTTAATAGTGGAGATCATCATGATTTTAACTTGAATCATCAAACTCAAAATGATTACAACTTGGATCTCAATCAACCCTATGTAACAACAAATTCAACAAGTGCAATAATGACATATATGAATGGTGGAAATGCGATAATCAATGGATCGGGAGAAGCAATTACTAATTTCCAGCAATACATAGGAGAAGAAAACATATTTGTTCCAAGCAATTTTATTGCAACATCAAATACGAGTGGTAATGAAGGAAGTGATCTAAATGAGTGGGAAAATTGTGATGCGTATTTGAATTTCCATAATATGGATGATCTCTATCATAATATTGGAGTTTCAAGTTCGATCCTTCCTAATGAAAATGGAAATGAGTATGATCAAGTTTACTCTATTGATCAGGTTTGTGCTTCTACCGAACTTTGCTTACTACTCTTTACTTATTTAAAATAGAAAGTAATTTTCTACATATGCAGGTGGAAGGGACACCGAGTGTCCAGCTTCCAGGAATAGAAAAATTTCCAAAGTGATTCATCAGCATGATAAGCCAATGCTATTAGCGACAACTCGAACTCATAAGGACTTTCTACACTGAAAGTTTTTTTCTCAAGTGGAAATTACAATCTTTAATTTTAATTTTCTGGGGACTATTTTTTTATATGACTTGGATTGCTTGAAACTATGGAAAGTGAAAGGAATGTTTTATCCAAAATAAGAGAATGTATTTGAATAATCATTTGAATTTGAGATTGTCTCTCTTCCTTTCAACTTCCAGCTTTTGAAGAGTCTTCCTTGCACCAATATTGTCTAAATTAGCTTTATGCTTATCTTTTTATCTCTTCCTCGTCTTCAGTTCTATCACATTTTATTATTTGATGTCATCTCTTATATTTTTTTCAATGATATAAGAGACCTCAATTTATATTTGTTTTAAATGTCGTAAGAAAAAAAATCTAACTTTGGCCCCTTTGTGGAACTGTATAATAATTTTCAGATGAGAAATATCAATTGTGTAGTAATTATGACAAATTAAGCATTTGAAAGTGGAATATGAGACACAAATGTAAAAGACCTTTCACAAGCAATAACAAATGTTATATCTTGGGAGTTTATTTGTATTTCCCATGTTATCGTGCCATTAGGGCTCAACATATCTTCAGTCTTATAAGGTTGATGTGTTGAAGACCGATGAAACTATTTTCGATTGATAAGTTGTTGGGATGGATGTGACTTAATATTTTCTATCCAATTATTCCCCCACATCATTGTAACACGTCGGTATTTGAAAGAGCTAAAAATAGAAAGAACAATATTGGAAATTGCAAAATATGAAATTTTTTCAAGTTATGCTTAAGTTGTGAGTTTTAGGTCAACTTCAACCGACCATAACTTTCAGTACAGGGTGATTTAGGTGGCCCATAAGATATCAAATGAAAGGTCTTGGAATCCTCTTTCCAACGCCATCAATTTTTCTAATTGTCGAGATCGTATGAGGGAGATATGACTGTTTGAAGTCAGGTTGTCCAATTAAGAAAAAGTTACCCAAAAATGTGAAGGGTATTTTGTTCTTTTCCTTACCCCATCAGCCTAAAACGCATTATGGTAATATTTAGGAGTCTGGACTGATTTGGTTCAGTTTTAACAATCCTAATTTACGCAATGATTTTAGAAAAGAGTTCAAGAAAATAAAAGATGAGAAAGGACGGAAGATTCAAGGCGTTTATCCAAATTTATTGCGGATCGAAGGTTGTTTGACCAAGGGTTTGATCCCTAAGAGGTATTTGAGTTCTCATAGTATTGGTTTTATTCACCCACACACCAATCATGATTTACATATTCGAATTCGTCCATAAAGATTGAAAGATTTAAGTTCTTGATAAGTATTCTTGAAGTATTGCTTTCGTTCTTGAATTAGGATGGGTTTGATGAGTTTTTGGGATAAACGTATGAGTTTGAAGGTTATTTTTGAGAAGATACTTTTGTACTTGTATTAGGTAATTGAATCTAAGGAAAACTTGAGGAAATAAATCGATTCTAGTTGAATTAAGGTCAGAAAACAAGTAGAAAAATTCATCGGAAAGTCCTGGGGGAAGGCTCGGGCGGCGCTCCCCAGATGCCCCAGAGGGGCTGGGGCGGCGCCCCAACACTGCGCCAAAACTGAGCTTCTGAACTTTAGGGGCTGGCGCTCCGCGCCAGCAATGCGCCTGCGTCGTCTGCCCCCACCCTTTTTCCATCGTTTACTCCGTCTAATTCCTTTTAAAGTGTACTTTCACTCCCTATTGATTCTAACTACTCTAAACTACTTCTAAACATCTAGAAATCATTCATAACATGAATCATAACCTTGAATGTATAATCCAAATTCAAGGTAGAGTTAAGAGTCAAGTCTTGAGACTGCTTCGAGTCATTTTAACCAGTATTTTTACAATCTTTTAAACTTATTTTAAGACTTAAGCATTTGAGTTGAGGAAGAGTAGAGTTGAGTTAATTTTTTTCTTTAAAATGATATATGGGAACTAAGTATTCCCAAGAAAAATATTTTTAAATTTAAGAAAAGAGGAAACACCGATTTTCAAAAGAGTTCATGAGCAGTTTTGAGTACTATCTCTTTTAAGAGAAACCTTTTGAGTAATAATTTCAAAGTTGAGGAAGAGGAAATTTTTTATTTAAAACATAATGAGTTAAGTTATATTTTGGGAGTAGTATTGAGCACCGATATGGGGGAGAGTTCTACAACTCACTGCCCCCATAAACCATGTAGCCAACGTGGGTATAAAAGGGTCATACTTTTAAGATGATACCTTATTTATTTTAAGCATAGACTAGTTGATCCACTTAGTTGAGGAGTTCTATACCCCGACAAGGTATAGGACAGTTCTGGCAGTGTGGGCGAGATGTTGTATCATCACATAACTTATAGTGATGGTTGTCGGTTAGAGAATCTCCCAAACAGAGTTTATTTTGTATTTTTGCATACAAATTGAGTTCTATTGTATTTTCCAATACATTGAGTTGTTATCTACAGTTTAAAAGCTTTTCTTTATATCGCATTATTTCTATTGCTTTTATAAGAAAACTGTGAATTACATGGGGATTTTCCCGGGGATTAGTATGAAAAATTGCAGGAAAATAAGTTTCCTACAAATTTTAATACTAATCCCCAGGAAAATCCCCATGTAATTCACACTTTTCTTGTAGTGTATGTTTATCTTATTTATGAGTAAGTCTTCCGCTAAGAGTTAATCCTGGCCAAGGGTTGCTTAGGAATAGCAATGGTTCTCGAGTGCCGGCCAAGTCCAGGGTGTAGGCTCGGGGCGTGACAATCATTGTGGACATATTTGGTATAGTAAAAGTGTTGTAGTTGTGTTATAGTATCACCCACAATAATTTCAGCCAATACATGTTAATGTCATGGGTGACATACTTTTTTATGATGTTTTGTGATGTCTTTATGATGTTAAATTGGTTGAACATATATGTCTTCTTCATCTTATATATTTCTCATACGCATGTGATTGAGTGTTAGGAAGGTCAGATTTGAGTTGTTGGAGATTTTTTTTCCATTTGGTGGATGAAATCTCCTTTCCTACTTGAGTTGTCTAGTTGTTCAATTGTATTGATTTTTGTGGCAAAAGTGAAATTTGGGCGGCATGGGGTCATATGTGCTGGGCTTCACAATAACCATTTTTCTACTTCTGGCACATAAGCTTTCCATGGGTTCCAACTCTTATATCTTTCAAAATCTCCTTGGAGGGATAATAATGAGAGTCTTCTACGTCCATATTCTATGTTGAATGCAAACTTAAAGGAATATATCCATAAAATATGAAACCTTCTGGAGAATCATAAGGTCACACAACAAAAATGTGTTAATAAAATGAAGAATCGAAATTTTGACAGCATCTTGATCAGTTGTCCAACATTTACCTTTAAAAAATCGGCTATTGTTTGAACAGTAATCTTTTTAATGCCATCAAAACAACGATCAATCAAGTTATTTTTTTCCCATGAATTACAATTTTCGTGTGCCACTCCATTACATTTTAGTCCTGTCATAATGGCAAATTCACCTAACCCAAAATGTATCAATGAACCATTCACTAGTAGCCAAATCTCATCAGTTTTTTCTTGAACAACCTCCATCATCAATAAGGAATGTATCAATTGTGTTTGAATCATCACTGGAGGTAATTTGAGAAAAAATCCAAAACAGGTGTCACTAAATATTTGCAACTGACTCTTGGTCAACATCTCTTCAAACGATTTGACGAAATCTAGATTAAGAGTGCCAAGCTTAGGTTTTTTATGTTTGCCAACTTCAAAATATAATTCCCAATTCTGCACAATACAAAGTTGAAATTTTAGAACTAACAGTGACAATAGTATAAAAGTTATATTGCTGCAATTAATATGCTCTTATGGAACATATGCACGTACAAGGATAAGTCGTGCATAAAGACAATTCACTCCTATTAAAGTAACATACACTTGTTGGTGGATATTACTAAACAATTCTCGAAGTTTAATAAAAAAAAATTAAAACTACAAAATACTTTGCAACGCCTAAGTCTCATGAATACAATACCTTCAATTTAGATTTTTGTGGTGCAACTTCAATAAATTTTCTCCTTTTGACGTTCACACTCCGACCTTGATCTTCAAGATAAAATGCAATAGATTTTCCTTTTTTGATCTCGTCCAACTTTCTCCTTCTCAGGTACTCCTTTGACCTCTCCTCCTTCTGTCGATTAACAACACTGTGATCAACTGTCGGTAGTGGCAAAACACTACCACTTTGAATGTTACAACAGTTTGAATGGGACATAGGTGTTGGAGACAACAAACGAAAGTTAGGCTCACCAACGGGTGTTACCGTCTCGACAAATTCATCGTGTAGTTCCATTTCAGTTGATGAATCTTCCTTCGCCATTTCTAACTACTGTGTATAAAAGAAACAATGTACATCAATTACTACCAAATATGAAGCTTACTGAAACTACGTACAAAAATAATCAAATGAAACTCAATAACATTGTCCCTATAAAATTCCTACCTGAACTATGTGAAAAAACAATAATGTAAGCTTATATCAGAAGAAATGCAAAATTTGATACCCAATAGTGGGAACCAACCGTACAAAATTTGATAACTACCCAATAGTGGGAACCAACCGTACTC
>NW_006238927.1:292559-309330 GCF_000226075.1 Solanum tuberosum | reverse complement strand
GTCAAACTATCTCACATAAAATGGGACAGAGGGAGTATTATTTATGTAGTTAAGTCTTAAGGACGATCTTTCCATGTAATTTTCCCTTCAAGAAATGCACATTCTCTAAAAATAAACTACAACGCATACCCACATTTTTTTTCTCATTTATTATTTTTGTCCTATCATTAATTTCTTTTGTTCTTTCCCATTTATTATTTTTATTTTCTCATTTATTATTTTTATTTACTCTTATATTTTTTTATTCTTTTTTTATTTTTTCTTTTATTAGAGATACCATTTGGTAATAATTTTATCATGTCTACATTTTTTGTTAGTTGTTCTTCTTTTTATTTTTTCTCTCTTTCTATATTTTAACTTTTTTAAGAATAATAAAATAAATTACTTTTGTTCTTTCTCATTAATTATTTTTATCTTCTCTTTTTTTCATATTATCATTTATTAGAGATGTCATTTAATAATATTTTTACTATTTATTTCTTCTTTTTTTTGGTTAGTTTATCTTCTTTTTATTTTTCTCTCTTTCTATATTCTTACCTTTTTAAGAAAATAAAATAAACTACTTTTGTTCTTTTCTTATTTATTATTCTTATTTTCTCTTTTATTCTTTCTCATATATAATTTTTATTCTTTTTCATATTATCCTTTAATAGAGTTATCATTTGTTAACAATTTTATTATTTCTTTCTTTATCCATTTCCATTTTATCCTTTATTAGGCATACAATTTGATAATATTTTTATTATTTATCTCTTTGTTTTTTTTTTCATTTTTTCTTTTTTAGAGATATCATTTGATAATAAATATTATTACAGTATCATTTATCAATGGGTATAGAGTGTGAACAATATGTAGTTGGTGATGTGATCTTTTTTTGAAATGAAAAATGATAAAGACTTGATCTTGATACATTAATGTTGATAGACAAAAGCCTTTTTTGTAGTCAATTACAAGTTGTTTCTGAATATGTTTACATTCTAATTTTGCTCTCTTGCCTCTTTGTGTCAAATACTTTGTAACTTATTGATGTTCAAGTTGTAGTTCAGACCCGTGGAGATTAACACCACTAACTGATTTTACAGGCCTGGTTCACTTGCTCTAGTTGGTCTGCATCTTTGTGGCACGATTACATGGTCATTCAAGTCGAAGCAGGGATCGCGTTTGAGAAAATAAGACATCTTTCTATGTACGTACTTTCAGAATTTTATTGAAATGAAACGGGAAAGAATAGGTTGTGTATTTTGTTTGAGCAAGCAAAATGCAGTTATGTGATTTTCTTACTATGTCATACATAAGGTGAGGGCTATTGAGTACCGCAAGTTCTTTTTTCTATGTTCCAACCATAATCAATCTTACATCTCATAAAATTATGGAAAGCTATATACTTGTTTCTTATATTAGTGTAAAGAACATTATCAAATGTTTGTTAGAAAGACCTACTTCAAAAAGTTGTTTGTGACATTATAATATTTTTTCAGGGATCGAGATCCTCCAATGCCGGATGAAACTTGTGATTGAAGACTATAATTTATTTTGCAAATGACCTTCTCAATGCGGTCTAATCAGGTTTGTAGTTTTAGTTAAGCTTCTTTTTAGCGTGATTTTTATTGTTAGAGTAAACCTTTTGATTTCACTTTTCTTATAATGTAAAAAACAATATGTAGTTGTTGTTTTTACAACAATAATATGGAATATATCCTACTAGAAAAAAAAATTAGTTATGTTTTTTTTTCTTGAACACAATTTGAAATACTCCATTGCGATTATCTGGTTGTGGTGTTACTTTTCAATAACTAGACAATTAACTATTCCTTCTAACTTGCACATCATATCTCTTCTTCTACTTGATTCTCCTAAAACAACTACACACTATCATTAAGAATAATGATTTATTGAGTTCTCTTCCTCTCAAATACGCTAAAATACGCGCTTATGAGAAAGGAACTATTACATATGCTGATGACAGATACATACAACATCTATATATACATTTTCCATCAAGCATATTGTCTCTTAAATTAACAATATAACCAGAATGTGTAATGAAAGTAATGATTGTAACTATTTGAAACTGAATATAATGAGGCAATTTAACTTTTGATTAATAGTATTTAGGTTGATGACTAGACGTCTCAGATTGATTTTGTATTGATACAAAATCAATATACGCTCTAGTTTTTGGATGACAGGGGCACCAATGTCCCAAAAGTATGACGGAGGGTATCTGCATACCATTTACGATAGTTCGGGGTATATTTGTCCTTTTTCCCTATATATATACTCCCTCCGTTTCACAAAGAATGGCCTAGTTTGACTTGGCACGGAATTTAAGAAAATAAATAAGAATTTTGAATCTTGTGGTCCTAAATTAGAGTTATGTCAAATGTACAAAATTGCTCTTTAATCTTGTGGCCTTAAACATGCCACGTGGAAAGCTGAAGTTAAAATATTACCAAAAAAAGAAAGAGGTCATTCTTTTTTAAACAGACTTAAAAGGAAAGGAAGTCATTCTTTTTAAAACGGAGGGAGTACTAATTTAGTAACTGCTAAGCAAAATTATCGGTATTAATGATACCAATATAGTGTATATATATAGTGGAGTATGAATGTAAAGGGGTATACAGGGGCAGACCCACATGGAGGTTTTCGGGTGCTCAAGCACCCATTAACCTCGTATCGAACTATATATACTTATATTGAAATTAAGACAAAGTCGTATAAAACTAAAGGTGAGCACCCATGCTACAAACGATTCAATTGGCGTGTTGGTTGAAAGTGGGTTCTCAAGGTTTACATTTTGCTTCTCAGCCCCAGTTCAAATCCCTCTAAACACATTATTTCTACCTTTTCAACTCTTATCTTTCTACCTTATAATTACCAATTACACTTTCTTTTATTTATTTACTTTTGCCCTTGATCTATTTTCCCTTTCACATTGTCCCACTGAATTTTCTTAAATTAAATTTAATACAAAAGTTCCAAAATTCCTTCTCCTTTTTTCAATATATTTTTTCTCAAATTTTTTTATTAATTTTTTTTCGCTATCGTATTTAAAATATCATTTTTATGACTAGTGTTAAATTTGTGCATTTATATTTTGTGATTGATAGTTAAAGAAGCAACCACGATCGTAAAATCTTGAAGCGGTCACTGCTCATGTCTATTATGCAACTTAATCATGATTTTCCATGTTTATTTACTCTTTCTTTCTCGTCAGTCTAATTAGGGGAAATGAAAAGGAAAGGGAAAAATATTATGTTCTAGAGCCTTCATTTAAGTTCTCCAACTCTAAAGCAAAAAAATCCTCTTTCTCGTTGGTTTTCCTTTTTGGTAATTACAATCGTTCGTGAAGGTATGTTGTTCCTCTCTTTTTTTTCTTGAACCAATTCAATGAATTTTGATTGACTAATAAATTTAAAAAAAAAACTCTTGTTGAGGAATTTTAGCGAGCAATTACGCTCTTTGGTTAATACAAATTTATATTAAAAATAGTGAGCACCCATAACCGTAAAATTCTGGATCCGCCATTGGGGGTATATATTTATAATTATTTTGTTTTTATGGGGTATTTGGTTAGTTTCTCCAAAAATATTAGCACAATTACAAATTAATAACAAGTTTTTGTTAGGTTGACAATTAAAACAACATTTTGAGAAGCAGTCCAAACATAACCTCAGAATCAATTTTTAAAAATGGCATAAACTTAATATATCCAAACGCATGTATAAGCAGGCAGTGAATAGCTAGAATTACTTATACCAATAGAAGAAACCTGAGAACTAATTAAGTGCAATACAGATGATGGTGATATTAACTTTCAAAGAAACGAAGTTCTACCATAAATTCACGCTGCATGGGAGAGTACCAAGCAACAGCCTTGGCAGACCACAGAACTTGCAAAGCATGTTCAATGGCAAATATAGGATTCTTCACACTTAAATACCAATCCTTCTTCAAATCAATTGCTATCTCTGAATCAACTCTAAAGCTGAAAGGTCCTATGATCTGCATCAATGTAGCAAAAACCAAAATCAGGAATCTAAAATCTTCGCACTTTTAATTCAGCATCACTCCATGAACCACCAAGCATTACTACAACCCTTCCCCAATTAACCATAGGTGATATACATACAAAAGAGGAAATTAAACAAAAATAGACTTATAAATTGTCATTTAGCATGTGAATCATTTGCATGCTAATACATGCGTACTGACACAAGTACTAGAAATAAAGTTGCTGACAAAATTTTGAAGTTCATTTACATAATGGTGGTATTCGAGTCAGTTTGCACACACCTATATTGTTTCATCGGATAGCTACTACCTCCCTCAAGTACAAGTACCGTGTAATTTGCTCATCGGAGCTTAAGGCATCAAGAGAGATGAAATCACCTAAAGATATATTGCCTATGCTGATATTTGAACACTGGTTTCCCATGATTTCCATTCTACTTTATTGACCGCTAAGCCACAACCTTGAGTGTTGTTTAGAATGTTTGTATATAAAAATAAAAAATATAACAAAAATTCATGTTTGGAATCCCTATGATTGTGTAATTAGGAGTGGGAAGTGTGGTTGTAGTATCTCCAGAGACCACTCTAGTGATCTGGTTCAACCTGTGTCCATTTGGAGATTCTTCAGGCATCAACATATGATTTGGCGTGATGGTTAGAGAGGTGGAATATGGAGTTAGATGAACCAAGAAAGCAACAGAATTTTACCAGACTTATCATTCTTACCCTTGTTTTATCCATCCTTCGGGATGAATATGGCATGTTTCCTATCCCCTAGCTAACTTTCAATCCTTACAAACGGCAGAATATTATCAGACAGAACACTGAAAGAAATAATAGTAAATGTAGCACACTAAGGTGAAAATGTTGTGTCTTTCATTTTCTAAACTAGAAAGTCGCAATTTTTATTAATGTGTTAATGTCGCACAAAAATTCCATACAAAACAAACACATTGAACAACTCACTATGAGGTGATCACACCTACAGATGTCTCAAGATCTCAAGAGGTAATAATATTAGGAATCACATTACACACAAGGCCATAGTATTTCTTCTATTCCTTTAATCCTTTGTAATTAAACACTATCTAAGGCAGCAATTTATGCAAATAATTCTACGTTATAAGCTACTACACCTTTCCACACAGGGATAGCCAATAAAAATATTAGATCGATTTGATTCCCTCTATCCTAAAAGATTTTCTAACTTCCCTTGTCATTCTTAACATGCTTGGGAAGTTCCATTTCACCAAAATGCTTTGAATATCGTGATACTTCAAAGCTAACATAACCTTTAGCTCTACTTTTGGACTCACTTCTAGTTAGATACTATATAATATATGCTCTGCTGTACAAAAGATTGGATGTTGTCAGTAGAGAGTCATATGTTTTGCAAGTGTTTTCTACCTTTTGGTATAATTTTTGTATACGGGTGTTTTTTGTTTTTCTTAAATTAATAAAAAGAATTGTTTTATCACGAAAATATATATGCCCTATTCGGACTTTTTTGAAAACAAATTATATAATATGTATGTTGTCTATAAGCACGTTCTATCGAACTAAAGTAATAAAAGCAGGACCGAGGGAGGAATTCATCAAAACATAAAATTAGCGGGCCATGTTATATTTGAACAGGAGATACCTGCTGCTGAAAAGAAAGTGAGGCACGTGGACAAATTGCTTGTAGTGCCTCAACATTTGGTACTTGAGAATTGTAAAGACTGCATGCTACAGAGGTTATTCCAGAAAGAAGTTTTGACCCTGAAGGAAAGTCGAAGTTTGTATGGACACGAGTGAGATCCAGGAGCAGCCTTTGGAAATTTCCATGCTGTGCAGTGAGTGAAGCAGTTGCAAATGAATCCACTGAAACAGCACAATTTGCTACTTGGGCTCGAAGGTCAAAATCTTTCAGACCCCGTAAACTGCATGATTGCTGCCTTTTCATTGAATTTTCTCCGAGATATGCAGAAAAAACAGCACCTACACTGATGAACATACGTAAGCTACCACAGGAATGGGAAAAGGATGAGATTATTTAGCTCTCATCCTTCTACAAGGCAGCATTGAGTTGTATACATATTGACAATATGCAAATTGGTTAAATGAAGCAAATAAAGTCAGAAGATTTCTAAGTAGTTTCCAATCAAGTGGCATTATGCACAGTTCACTCATGGCTCACTTTCTACATCTTATCACCAATTAGAATCAATTTTGACCTTAACATTATCACAAAACGTACAAAAGGTAAGAGAAAAGACGCACAGTAAAAAGGAGGTTTAGTCATATGGGTTAAAAGATGACTCAGTAACTATTCCATTATCGAATGAAGACAATAGATGAGAGATTTTTTTTTGGACAAGGTAAATAATTATTTTTTTTGAGAATTAGAAGGTAAATCATTTTATTAACAAATAGTTCTTTATTAACAAATAGAGAAACCCCGTATACAAGACATATACCAAAAGAAGAGAACTTACATCCAAATATGGTTCTCAACAGAAGTGATCCAATCCTCTATACATATAGGAACCTTGTAAGTACACAAAAAAGAAACTAGACATGAGCCACTACTTTGCAACTTTACAAAATCTTCTTCCACCCCTTCAAATGTCGTCTTATTTCTTTCTTTCCAAATAACCCACATGATTGCTAAGGTGGCGGCATTACATGCCCTTGGGCTTCTCTTACCCTCCTATGAGTCCAACTTTACAAAGCCTCCTTCACTATGCCAGCATCACCCATAGCATCCAAAACAAATTGAGGGTCACCCTCCATAATTGATTAGCCCCCTTATAGTGCAATAAAAGATGATCAACATTCTCGCTTGCACTCTTAGACATATTAGCAACTGACATAAGTGATCCTCCTCTTCCTCAAACTTTTATTGTTAATATTAGTATCGCTCCCCTCGCTGCCAACCAAACAAACATACCTTCCTTGGTGCTCCAGGGATCCAAATAGAGTTATGGGGAAAAGTACATTCCTCTTTCACTAGTAGCTTCATAAAATAAGAACTAACAGTAAAAAAACCATCACCACTCTCCCTCCAACTCCATATATCCGATAAGTTGTTAGGAGTTTCTAGCCCATGTAAAAGCTCAATCCAATTGTGAAATCCTCCCTTCTCTCAATCCTGAAGATTCCTTCTGAATTTTAAGTCCCAGTGGATAACACCCTTTGAGTTTGTAGCACTGTCATCCCTCTTTGTCAGGAAACACGGTAGATATTTGGAAAGGATTCCTTTAACTCGTTCTCCCCACACCACTTATGTTGCCAAAAACCAATCCTCCTACCATTTCCAACCTAAACGAAAATATGTCCACAAAAGTCTTTCCATCCCTTAATAATACTCCTCCACAACCCACACCCAAACGGAGTTATAATGTTTCTAATCCTCCAGCATCCCTTCCATTTCTCCATACTTTTCCACAACCACCCCTCCGAAAAACATTCTCCTCCACCCCAAATCTCCATAACCACTTCTTCAACAGAGCTTTATTGAACACCTTGAGATCCTTTAACCCCGAGACCTCCTCATTCCTTTGGAGAAGTGACAACTCTCCAATTCACAAGATATATTGCCTAATACCTTTCGTTGTGTCCCATAAAAAGTTACACTGAAGTCTTTCCAACCTTTCAATTACTTTGCTAAGAGCATGCAGCTTTTGATAAAAACTTTCTTACCCTTTTCTACAAATACCTCTTTTGCTATCCCGCTAGTCATTTCTCAACCCTTTCGATCACCGGATTCAAAGTAGTAGGTAGAGCCTCGCAGTTCAACCCTGCACCATATCGTCGATATTAACCACTTACCCCACGTAGTGATCTCACATTTTCTGATTTTATTCTTAAGGCCTTACGCAACCTAGTTACAAAGAAGAATCTATCTCAAATGATTTAACTGGTGTGGGATATATCTACCAGAATTCCCAACTTATAAACTCTCAACCAGTACAGGTAACGAGAGCACCAACAGACAATGAAAACCGTGGCTATATTAAGTTGGTGAGAAATTAACAAGTTTACAAGTGATATGCAAAGGTAGAGAAAAGTACCAGCATACAGAGTGAAAACAATAATATTAGCTCTAAACTACAAAGAAGAAATTATATCAACGATATTGAAGTTCTCACCAAGTATCCATGATGCTGAAATATGAGGATTAGACAGGAATATATCATATGGTTGCACCATCTTTAGCATAGACGCTTCACTTCGCCAAAGGTCAATATTTTTCTTCAAGGAAACTACACCTTTGGCAGTGAAACCTGGAAGCAAAGCAGCAGGTGGTGGTAATTCATCACTATGCTGACCTTCATACTGCTTGGGTGAACCTGCACAATTATTGAAAAACAAATGGTAGCTAGCACCAGAGTCAAGAGTTGTTGATGCAAGATCAAGTGCGAGTGAGAATGGTACATCCCAGTAACTCCCGTTCCCATCAACAAAAAGTCCTGGCCAAGCTGCCTCCATTGTAAGATTATGATGAGGAAACTGAAAAAAGGGAAAGAATCTGATATAAAAGTAGTTCTGCATAAAATATTTTAAAGTAGAACAAACCAAGGAAAAGTGATTGACTAGTTCTTTATCATTATTCACTAGTTTCTTTATCATTACAAATCAAACATGACTGGATGTGAAGTAGATACTTCGATAGAAAACTCTAGCCTTTTGGTGTACTTCAAAATACATAAATAATGCAGATGTTATAACGGACTCATTATTTCCCAGCATAACTGACACTAGGGATGAAGCCCCAGTATCCCCTTGGTGCTTATTAAAATGTGATGCAGGAAAAGGGGTTAAGGAAAAGGTTAACATTGGTATGACTGTTCATTTAAAAACAACCGCACTTCTACCTAATCTTTAAGGGATTTGGCAATAATTAGCTTGTTATTTACTTTGGACAATTTACCAGATAGTCCTTGGTTGTTCAGTGACTTATTTGGATTAGGGTTCTTAGACTCCTCTAATAAACAAAGTTAGACTCAACCTTTTTTCGATTTACACGATTTAGACTCAACCTTCTATTTTCTTCCTTTGATATGTGTAATGACCCTCTAGGTCATTTCTGTGTTTAAGCCTTTAGTTCGTCGTTTAGAGTGTTCCTATAGTGACCCCAAGTCACGTATGACCTACTGGGACTGACAGTTCGGTCACCTGGTCGTTCATTTAGTTTTTGTGCGAGTTTCTATGTTTTGGAGCTTTTGAACCTTGAACGTTCATTTTTTATCAAAACTTTGAGATGATGACCTCAGAATCCAATTCTAACCATTCCACCATCTCTGGAAGGGTCATATTAGGCTAATAGCATGGTCGGCATGACTCCCGAGGCTTTCACTGTGGGATTATATGTTTTACAACATTTTGAGTAAACAAACTCAAATGAAAGTTTTGTCAACACGGTTAGCTCTGGAATGTTGACTTTGGTCTAGAATGACCCTTCATTCGGATCCTGAGGCTTCCGGCCTAATTCCAAGCCCCCTTATGGATTTTGGCTTAAAACGGAATTTGGGGGTGGGGCCCACTTTTTGCTGAGATGACCTCGTATGGAAATTTCTACTGCTCCGTTGAGTTCACAATATCGAATTCGATAGGGTTGTATATCTCGTTTGCGTGCACGAGGTTCCGTACGAATTCGGAACACCGTGTCAGAGATGTTCAACTTTCCAAAAAGCAACTGATGCCAGGTGGTGCAGGCCAAAATGGCCTTTGCGTTCGCAGGCCCGAGGCTGCATTCGCAGAGGTTAGGAAGCCTGGTGGCCGCGTTTGCAAGGGTCGGGCCGCGTTCGCGAGGCCTGTATTCGCAGGATTCCCTGCATCGATCGCAGGTGCCCAGTTCCCTCTTGGCTGCGATTGCGGGGCCCTCGCCGTGTTTGCGGGGACCCTTGAGAAACGTCCGATCTTTTAAATAAAGACCAGACACAAGGCAGCTTAGAATTCAAGTTTCAAAAGGCGATTCAGTCAATTTTAATCTGTTTTGGGTGATTCGAAGTCCCACGCGTCCGAAATTGTCGAGGCTACACTGTGTAGTGATCGGGAGTCATTGGTAAACCTCCGTTCGAGGTGAAATTGTGTTAAAGCTGGCTGTCCTTATTCTTTATTTGAGCTTAATTGTTGGATCTTTGCATGTTAGTTGTTGTGATTGTTCCGAGCCTCGAATTGTGTTCCTTTTTGGAACATGAGTTGGGGTATTGGTAAGGACCTTTTGACGGAGTCAATTTCAAAAATTCCAGCGCGGAGTCCCACGATTCCTGCTTGACTCTGAAATTGGCCCTAGTGTTATCAAATGCACACTTATGCCCTGAAGCGAGGCTCAAAATGTGTTGAGCGTTTCGCCTCACTTTATGTGCGCTTCAGTGTCATCATCAAGGTTCTAAGGAAAACATTTCCTTCCCAATGAGCCTCTTATGAAGAAGTGAAACTAAATAATTGATATTTCACTTTATCATTAAAAAAATTCAATTTCTTTGGTCATATATTTGTCATTCATGTTTATTATTATTAGTCTTGGACAAAACATATATAATTGTATTCTTTTGTCCCTTTGCGTCTTTTTTCATCAAAGACCACGTTTTATTTGCGCTTAAAGCCCCTACGAATCTTAGAGCTTTTTTGCGCTTTTCGCCTTTGATAACACTGATTGTCCTATTTCCATTTTATGTGTTTTTGGTGCCTAAACGACCGTATTGACGTTGTGATCCTATTTTTGATAGTGTGGCACGTTTGGAGGCCATTCGGCCTTAGAGCGCGCGCAGTCAGCCTACAGGTAAACTATAACCTCCTTTCTATTAGATCTATTCTTATTTTTCTTCCTAGATAACATATTTTTAGGGATGATCAATCGTATTTTCGGGTGTAGTACCATGCTAGTTGGGGTTGTATGTGTTCCATGTTGTTGTGTATTGATTGTTGTTGTTACTTGTTATATATTGAGCATGTTCGACTTTAGTCTAGGATTAGACTAGTGTTGCCTTAGACTAGTGTTGCCTTAGACTTGTGATCCTTGTAGCCTTGTTCTTTTCTGACGTCGTCTCGAACGGATTAGATCCGAGTAGACTGGAGTAGCAGACTTGAGTTTGTAGTATGAGCCTTAGTTTAGGCACTTTTGCAGCTTTACTGATCTGCTATCTTCTCTTCCTATTTCTGATGCTCCGATGCGTTACCAGAAGTTTTGTTCTTTCTCGGGTTTGGAGTGATTCAGATTTGGAGCCCTTTTTGTGATTCTTTGAGTGGATGTCGATCCATGGTGGCTTGGTATTAATTGATGGCGTATCTAAGATCCTCTTCGGAGTCGACACACCCCTTTGCTCTTACTAACTGGGCGGCTTACGCCCCTAGGAGCGGACTAGTTGGTTGCGCGACCTTGATATATGAGATACTCTTTAGAGTTCACACACCTCCGGGTCACTCTTGCTAGCTGGGCTGGGAGTGGATTGGCTAGACGGCCTCGATTGATTGTCACTCTTGCTAGCTAGCTTGTGAGTTGACTGAATTGCTAGATATTGTGGTTAGTTGGGCTGGGAGCCTAGCTTTCGCTTTGTGGTACTCTTCTCACAATAGACTTAACTATTTTGTGTACCTGTCGAGCTTATGGGGGTTTGTTCGAGTTTTATTTAAATTTCCGCACGAGTGTACCTTTTGGGCTTATGGGGATCCAGTTAGGTTTAGCTTAACTATATTTAGATTTACTTTTGGTATGCTCGTGTGCTTTCTTTCATATCCGCTTTGACATCTGTTTTTGTCTAGATTCTATCTTTTCATATTGTTTTTACCTTTCTTGCTCAGTCGACCTTTGATGCCAACTAAGTACCTTTGTTTTGGTACTCATGCTACACTCTGCATTTGTTTCGTGATGAAGGTCCTAGTACTAGCCACCAACGGTGATTGTTCGTGACATCTTCAGCAGCTTTTGGGATTGGAGACAAAGGTGAACACTTGGTGTCTTGACCAGTCTTTCTCCTTATGTATATAGTTAGCTAGTCTTTTGCTTTGAGACAGCTTTGCTTCTGGTCCACTTTTGGGACTTGTACTCTTATTTTAGACAGCTTTGTACTTGTGACTTCCAGGTTTTGGGAGGGATCATTAATATATAGTTCTTGGTTTGCTTCCATTTCCATTTTCTTCTGTTGTGATAGTGTTATTTATGTTTAGTTCTACCCACATACTCATTACTTGTCGTTCTGGATTACGAGTTGGTTTACCTACTGGTGAGTTATAGTAGGTGTCATCATGATTCGAGAAATCGGGTCGTGACAATACGACTCAAAGTAAAACTGTAATGGTCCCTAGTTTTAGATTGTGTCACTAGAAGATTAACAAAAGATCAGGCCCAACACACAGGTCATGGCGTTCTTGTTCCTGGAATTGCCTTTGATTGCTCAAATTTACAATTTATTAAAGGGAATTGCAGACCTTGGAACTCATCAGAGAGAATTCCCAATTTCTTTAGTTTGTTGGATCACAACCTCCCAAGTTTGAGTACAAGCTTTTACTACTGGCATATATTGTTTGCCTAAACACGTTGATAACAGTACTCCCTTCCGAGAGAGAAAAGCTTGTACTCGACCTTGAATTTGGAAAGGCATGCTTGAAATGATGCACATCCTCCCAAGTGGAATCCACAATGGGAGACAGTCACAAAATTCGTGAAGTCAAATGATTAGCTTGAAGATATTTTCACCGAGTCCCTTATTGGTCTTCAAATTAGTTTCATTTGTAACAAGCATGGTACATACGACTTATATGCACTAGCTTGATGGTAAGCATGAAGAATATTGTTATATTGTTGAGTATTTTGACATCAACAAGAATCAATTAGGGAGATACTATATATTTGAAATATGGATCCTTGATTTGCTTCCTAGTTTAGAATGCATGTACTATTCAAACACACTATAGTTTGGGTGAACATTAAGAAAGACATTATTCACTCCTTTCCTCATCATATTTCTCACAATTCTTAATACTTCTCTCCAAGTTGGTGCATACAAATCGTATGTGCGAGCTTGCTACATATATAATTAACTCGAGCACCGAAAAGAGACCTGGTGAATATGTATGCAAGTTGATTGTTTGACCTTACAAACTTAACAATATCGTCTTCTAGAATCTTTTATCCGACAAAGTGACAATCAATTTCCATGGGCTTGCTCCTCTCATGAATCACTATGAAGTTCCTCTTGATTATCACAGTTTGTCATCCCTATTTCTCACGATGTCAATAGTATATTTCCATAGCAATATGAAAATGACTGATGGACTGGGCAACCTCAATAGCTAAAAGATAATCTGCCTAGATCCTGGTGTGGGAGTGCTAAAAAGGTGTTATTTCAACTTAGCTCTTGATAGTAAGATACCTAACAGAATAAAAATAGAAAAAGTCCTAACAAAATAAAAATAGCAAGAGTCCTAATTAACTTAGGAAATATTCTATTTGAATCTTACAAATAATACTGGTGTTTGGATTACTGTTTGCCAACACAAATAGTGTCGATAACTAAAAAACCTTTCCACTATACTTCCACATCAATGTGATGTCCCAATTGGAAAAATTAATTACAAAATGAAAAAGACTTATTATTTGGATCAATAGGGAGAGTAGATTATGATGGTGTTTTACGACGTTAGATGGGAAACAGAGAAAAGAAGATTTCCTCTTTAAATAGAGAATTCAAAAATAGTATACGGAGAGTGATATTTTCTCACACAGACCTAATATGACAGGAAACATCAATCAGCAGGTCATGAAATTTTAGAGTTCATACATGCTTGCCTTATGATGAAGAACTGCTCTTTTTTGAGGCACCTTCTCATCGCCATAAGCATCCAAACTTATGATCAATGTATCGTCTGGTGTTAGAAACAGCTCTGAACAGAAGCCAAGGGCATAAAAGGATTTTTGGATAAAGTTCCTTCTAATGGATTGAAGCCATGAGGAGTCTGGCAGATGCTTAGTTTTATTTTTTCTTAGAGAAGAAACAAATCTCTGGACATTTAACTGACCAAGCAGCATAGCAGACCTGCATGATTGAGGATTAGTGAACTATAGTTTTGCAGAAACTTCACATTGCAAGCACGAAAAAGAATTTGAACTAGCAACAAGATGATAGTTGAATACCAAATAAAGTATAACCGCATTAAAGTCCCTGAAAACCAGAAATGACATCTCTAAAATGTAACACTATTCTGATGTCCATAAGAGACAAAAGATCAGTTGTATCCACCTAGGGGGGAAATGGGGAAGTGGAGGAAACCCCCACACCTGTTCAGAAGGTGCTTAGGTAAAAAACTGAATAGTTCAAACACCACATCATGGCTAACTTCAACTTAAATAATGATGCAGAGTGTTAACTAAATTGAAGGAATTCAATGAATAAGTCGAGATTTTAGCAGCTACACAGGGATTTCACAGAGAATAGGAAAAGAATCAATTTGATAACTGCCTCTAACTACTTCAACCAGTGGCGGACCTACACTTGGTCAAGGGGCGACACCCCTTCGTCGGAAAATTACGTTGTATATAGTGGTCGAATTTTAGTTTAATAAATATAAATACATAAATTGACAACTCTTGAAACAAGTTGAAGGTTTGTTCTATTGGTTAGGGGCTTGCAAACACTTCATGAGGTCATGCGTTCAAGCCCTACTAGCCTCATTATATATTTTTTTTACTATAACCATCGACACCCCCTTAATGAAAATCTTTTTACTATAACCATTGACACCCCTTAATGAAAACCCTGTGTCTGCCACTAACTTCAACGGATTGTAACTAACATAACAAGTTCATTGGCAAACTACACTATTTTCACCAATAAGGCATACATACCAGTTTTCAGCAATAGGAAGCGAAAGAACCCGTTGAAGCAAGAGGCCCCTGTTGGCGGCGAAAGAAGGGACGAACGGCATGGCCATGAAGCGCTGAAAGAAATCGATTTGTTGGAACCTTGAAAGCCTCGAACCGCGAGATAAGCCCAAGGGCAATGGGTCGCCAGGAACTGGCCGGGCTTGGCCGTTGAGAGTTATTGGAGTCGACAAGTCCAATTCCCAAAATCCTCCGGAGTCCATAGCCCACCTAAGTTTCTTCATATCTCTTCGTCGGAATGTCAGATTCTCCCCCCTCAAAGCGAATGCATTTTGACTAGAGTCTGACGGCCGAGTGAATAATTCGGCTCACCCTGTCCCTTGCCACTGGTTTTCGTCTCTTTCCTTCCCCTTTTCATTTTATTGCTTGTTTTGGTTCGAGTTTTTGGCCAAAAACATCCTTAAATTATTCCCCCAACTTAAATTACATACCTAAATTATCCTTTTTAACAAAAATCATCCTCCAAGTATTTAAAACATAACAAGTTTCAGCCTTCTATTAAATTTTGTCAAAAAATTGGTGAATTCCACACAAAAATATATGCAATTCATACTATTCTCATTTTTTTTAAAATTCTATAATTTCATTAACGGTTGGAAAAACCTCCCCAAAAAAAATAATCAAAATTGACCATTGTTTGTGGTTAAAAAAACAATGTTAGGACGGTGTAAGCTTACGAGGAAACATGATCTACTCTTCTCCTTTACCAACTGAATAGAGTTTGAATTTAATTTCATACCATCTTTAACCTTATGCAAAATCAAAATATCATTAAATAAATGATTTCTCGAGATAAACGGATAGTTAAGGTGGTCAAGATTCAACTAATTTTGATCTCTAACACTCGGATTTCGTTCTCCATTATTAGAAGTAAAAGTATCCGATCGACACCACTGCTTGCAGATTCAATGAGAAGAAAACATATCAATTGCTAATTGTTTGATACAAATCAAATGAAAACAAAATTGCTAATCAAAAGGAAGACATAATGCCAAACGTTGTTGCAAAAAAAAAAAGGTAATATTTTAGATGTATTTTGAATGAAGAGTTGGTTTATTGGAGTGATTTAGGGAGTTTTGTTGAGAGTAGTATGAATTGTACATGTTTTTATGAAAAAAATTTGTTAATTTTTGACAAATTTTAACAAAAGGATGAAAGTTGTTGAATTTTAAATAATTGAGGAATGTTTTCTGTTAAGAATAATAATTTAAGGATGAAATTTAAATTGGTGGTATAGTATAAGGATGTTTTTGGCCAAAAACTCTTTTGGTTCCTTCTTTTTACCCCCCATTTGTTTGTTTTTGGTCAAAATCACTAGGTTACTTTTTTTTTTATGTATAAAAGAAAATATTTAACTCACTTCTAGGTTGCCTTTTTTTTTATACTAGATAATGTGGCCCGTGCAATAATATAAATGGTATGTTTTGGGGCTAATAACCGAGTTTTTGATTGTTTGCGTGGATAAAGGAATAAGTTTTTTTTATCACAAACATGTACTTTCTTTGACGCTATTTAAGGCATAATAAGACTACCCACATACAATATTTTTGAAATATTTTATGTTGTCAATTATCATGATTTATAATATTTTTACGATAAATTCACTTCAAGAATCAGTGGAATTTTTTGTACTTTTTTCAAAACATATTTTATATTGTCAATTATCATGATTTATAGTATTTTTACGATAGATTAACTTCAAGAATAAGTGGAATTTTTTGTATGTTTTTCAAAACATATTTTATGTTGTCAATTATCATGATTTATAATATTTTTACGATAAATTCACTTCAAGAATCAGTGGAATTTTTTGTACTTTTTTCAAAACATATTTTATATTGTCAATTATCATGATTTATAGTATTTTTACGATAGATTAACTTCAAGAAT
>NW_006238927.1:285656-291662 GCF_000226075.1 Solanum tuberosum | reverse complement strand
AATTAAATATGCAAAATCTATACAAAAAGTACTATAAATTGTAATTTTTTGCCTATGAATATGATGAAAAAACACATTGTAAAATATTAGTTAAAATTCTTATAGTTTGACTCTAAAAAGGAAATCATAACAATTAAAAGTGCATAGAGAGAGTAGTAAATAGGTAATTAAATTTCAAGAAGTTTAAAATAAAAGGTTGGAAAAAAGAATTAGATAGACAACATATATTGAAAATTGAAAACATATAAATAATAAATGGGCCCAAATAAGGTCAAACTTTTTGGCTAATAAAGTAGTAGGTAATTAATGGTGTTAAATTGTCCAATAATATAAATTTTAAAGGTACAACCATAAAAGAAGAATGTACAACACTATGAAGCACATATCATCCAACACTTGTCATGTGCTAAGTAGTAGATATTCCCACTTATTATATATAGTAATATATAAAAAAAAATAGCCACGAGCCTTTTTATATTACATGAAGGAAATTGAAAAGCATTCAAAATTGGGAAAAAGGACAAATATATCAAAATTATCATAAATGGTTTGTCAATATCCTCTGTTATACTTTGTGGCTTCATCTAAACGATTTGCCTAAATTTATTTTAATTTTTGTCCGTAAATTAAAAAACCATCCATCTAACCCATCCATGACCCATTTATCTTAAACAAATTTGGTAAACATCTATTTCCGTTCTTCGCGTATTTTCACCATTGCAAAGGGCCGACTCTGACGTCGCGTGTGCCTTTAACTCAGGCGTCAACCCTACCGCCATCGACGACAAGCATATAATTCTTCCTCCCTTTGCCGCGTTTGATTCTCTTAGCTCTTTCTTTGCGGCATACGAAAGTCCCAAGCGCATTCACAATGAAAGTTTTGTCGAAATCCTTAAAGTTTGTGTTAAGATTGATGGGTATTTTCCATCGAGTTTGTCGGCGGTATTGACGAGGATGTTGACCGGCAATTGAAAAGCCAATTCTATAGTGTCGAAGAGGGATTTGACTTGATCTTGGTCGGAGACATTGACTTTGACGGCGGTGGCGCGTGGGTAATCAGGGTGAAATGGAATAGGCATGATATGACGTTGTTGGCTTGAGTAGAGCTGGAGGAATAGTTGATGACGAGTTTAAAGAGAGGCCTATGTGAAGAACAAAATACCACCCAAATTATAAAGGAGATTTTACTGTAATTTTGTCGACGATCAATTGTGATCCGACTATGAATCTAATGATGCCTTCTCGTAGATCTCACCGCCATTTGCCCCAATTTTACTCTCGCTTTCACTGCAAAGCACCGCCGCTCCAAAATGGCAAATTTTTGCGTTAAAGGAAAGTTATGTGGCAATGATTTAATTGCTCTTTACATACTTGTGAACTGGATCGATCTACAAACCAATAGTGTTGAGTATATAATCTAGAACGTGAGCAACATTAGTAGCAATTTGAATTTTTGACATCCAAGTGATTTAGAGGTTAGAGGAGGAGCCTTTGAGATAGTTGAGGAAGAGAGCAACGTGAAGGAATTTGGAAGTGGGTTAGTTAGTATTTGGGTGGGATTTTTACTTAATCGGGTGGATTTTAATTTTGGGAAAATTATCAAAACAATAATATTTTAGCCTTTAGAGGGACTCTTTAGCAATAGTTTCACTATTTATTAAAAATGACAATATTTTAGTTTGTTAAAAGATGAGTTATGTATTTATTTATTTTTGGATTAATTTGAAAGAATACAAATAGTTAATAATAGAATAGAGAAAAACATGGAACATAAAATTTCAAAAAAGGAAAAAATGATTTTAAATATAAATCAGTTACGTTTTGAAAGAGCAGATGTTGCCATTTTTTCTCCTTTTTTCTTTCGAGCGTTTTTTGCCCTCTGTTCATTAGAATTCCAAAATAAAAATTGCAAAAAATAGTTTTGTCTTCCGAATCATTCAATTGATAATCTTCATAGCTTCTTCGAGTTGAATTCGGCATATTCTTGAAACAGATGTTTTCAAATCCACGACTATAATTTCATTAGTTCCATTGAATTTGAAAATTTTCGACATCAGGTATTTTTGTTTTTGTTGATTATTTTATTTGTTTGGATAATTTATTCGTATATCAGGTCGTCGTGATTTTGTTGATTATTTTGAATCGGTGAAATCATTGTATGGTTTGATATTTTAGTTTTTGTTTGGATGTTTTGTATCCAATCTATGATACAGAACGATTGAAAAGTTTTTGATTCCTTTTAGTTTCGTATCTGTTTTCTTTTTATTTGAATGCATACAATATTTTGTATCCCATTATGTTTAATGTAAATAGTAACAATATGAGATTTTCGTACCCCATCAGTTCCTCAATGAAATTGTATATTTTTTAGTCTGGAATCTATTCTTTTTTTAAATACAGACACTATTTTGTATACCAGTAAGTTCAACCAGTGATTAAAATGCAACAATAAATTAAGAATTGTATACCAATATTTGTTGCTTTGTAGTAAATTCTGGATACAATTAAATATTGGATTTAATTTATTGTAGTTGAGCTAAAAGTTGAAATAGTTGTATGTAAATACAGATCATTATGTATTGAGTGTGTGTTCTATATTTTTTCTTTTTGAAGCTATTGATGTTTGAGCGCACATTACATTTATGTAATTAGTTACTACTTTAGGATGCAATTGATTATTGGATACAATTTTATGTTTTAGAATACTGCAAATATGTGATTATCAAATATATATTTGTTAATGTAGTCATGGGAAGCATTAGTTTGCTAGTCATGCATTCTGGGAGGTGGAACAAGGACAATTGCTACGTTGATTACACTATAGAAGCAATTGTGATTAAAGAATATGCGACATTTAGAGAATTATTAGATGAAGTTGCTAAGAAAATTTGTGTTGATTTGAGATTCAACAGTGTGAAACTTAAGTATAAAATAGAGGGTAGTAATGCACCTTTGGAAATACACGACGACATGGGTGTGAGGGTGTATGTCTCTTTGAAGAAAGATAACAAGGAATTAGCAAAGTATCCTCTATGTGTATCCGTATTTGTGAATGATTGTGAATTGATTGATAGAAATATTTTGAAAGATGGAGTTGAAATATGTGGAATAGAGGGAGGAGATATAGTTGATACACAAGCATTATTGCTTAGTGTGCCGAACAATAGCGATTTTATGAATTGTGACATTATTACAAACAACAAACATAAGGTAGTATTGGAAGATCAAGTTTATAAGGACAAGGGAACTTTAAAAGTTGTGATGACGAATTACGTGATTGAGCATAAATTCCAATGAAAAACGGACAGATCAAGTCAAACATGGTATGTGTATTTTGTGGGTTTCTTTTATAATTGTATTCTCAATTTTGTTTTTACATAATATCAACATTTAATATGTATTATACTAATTCTGATAGTATAATATTCAAACAGTTATACACTTGTTTGTGTGTCTGAGAAATGTTGATGGATGTTGAAGTCATCAAGTATCAATAAATCTGGAATGTTTAGAATTAGAAAATTTGTAGATGAGCACACATGTCCATTGAAAGATAAGGTGTATGATCAGCGACAGGCAACAAGCAATCTTATTGGAGGTATGATTCAACCCAAATTAGTTGATCATAAAAGGAAGTTAACGCCAAAAGATATACAACAAGATGTTAGCCTTGCTCTTGGAGTAGATGTATCCTACGCAGTGGCATGGAAGGCTAAGGAAAAGGCTGTAATTTCCTTAAAGAGAACACCGTCTGGATCTTATAGTAAATTGTCGAGCTACTTATACATATTGGACACTACCTACCCTGGATCACATATAAGGATGAAGAAAACCGATGAAAATTAGTTTCTGTGTCTTTTTATTCTCTCTTCCCGTTCATAAAAGGTTTTGAAAGTTGTAGACCAATTGTCGTAGTTGATGGCAGCCATCTCAGGGGAACGTATAATGGTACATTTGTTTCTGCAAGTACTGTAGATGGAGCAGGTATTCGATTTATAATAGATGCAATTTGATTCGATTCTTAAAATTCTTTTTCTTTATGAAGTAATAAATTTATTAATGTTCTGTATACAGGAAATATATTGCCGCTAGCATATGGAATTATTGATTCGGAAAATGATGCATCCTGGACTTGTTTCATCAACCTATTTGGTTCTTTTGTATCAAAATTGAAATCTTTTTCCTCGCTGACACAGTTTAATCTACTAATCAAAGCGAATTCTCTTAAAGTGAAACAAAGCACAGATCCATTAACATGCATGACAAATGCTCGACGAGAACTGCAATTGAGTTCTAAAGCCATGCAACACCTATGTATTTATCCGCGTGCACAACATATATGCATTTGCATGTAATTACCTAAATAAGTGCTCTCGCGAAATACATTATATACATGCTCATGTAAATTTCTAATCAAATCAGCTTTTATGCCTTTGTTAAAGACACATTGGATATGTGGAGCTTTTGTGGGATGATTTTTGACATAAACTTCACTTGCCTGCACATGTTCAAATAAATGAATACATACTTGTATAATTACTGATATATAATTCTATTTCTAGACAACAAAATAGAATAAGATAAACTACCTATACAACAAAGTGAAAAACATTCTGAAAACTTGAATGTTCATTGTGATTTAGGAATATTAATGAGATAAAAAATTAATATGAAACCAAAAATAGAATACATACTAAACTCATACTATAAATCTAATAAATTGGAATACATAAAAGTGCTGAAAAAATACAATATATTATACAACTATCTAATATGAGTATACAACTAGTTAGGGACAAACACATTGGCTAATAGAATACAAAATTTGTCATCACAAATAATTTATATAATTTACAAATTTCGTATTTTTAAAATTTACACAAATCATATTTGAAAAATAGAACAACAATATATAGGGAAAAATAATCACATTTTCTAAAAAAATATATAGAAATTGTTAGCTATACACATTATGAATACAATAGTGAGTTTGAAACAAAAAGAGTAAAAATACAAATATTGTTTAAAGTACATTCATCCTATAAAATCAACAATAAACATGCAATCACAAAATCAACAATGGACATAACATACAAAAATAATTTCAAAATAATTTAATACCTCTTCATCGCCATAAAGTAATACTTCATCACTTCGATCTTTAACTTGATCATCGGGGGTTTCAGAACACAAAACTCTCCTTTTTTTTAGAAGAGCTCTCTTGTGCCATTTTAGCCGCAGATCCTACATTTTCGAGCAACCCTTGGGTAATACACAAATCAAATGAGGGAAATTCCCCAAAATTTTGAATATTATTTGGTATACTTCTAGTAATTCTGATTGACAATCAGATGCTTTCCCCAAATTAAAACCCTAAAAGCAAATTTCGATATTATCAAATATTAAAATGTATTAAATATCAAACAAAATAAACATATATATGAATTTCTACAATCTACAAAATTTGAAAAATTAAAAGAAAATCACAAAAAAAATTGAAAAAAATTGAAAATCATAAATATATGATGAATATTTAAACAAAATCACATAAAAATTGGAAAATTCGACTGGAAATCCGTAGTGTATAGAATCGGTGATTAAAACATCAAATAAAAAAAATCAAAATGGATAATGAAAATTACCTTGCCAACCGAGAAATCTGCTTGAATTAATAAAGAAATTTCGTTTAACAATAAAGAAAATTTCTTGATGAACAACAATTTAGTACCTTGAAGAAAGATAAACTTGAAACGTGAAAGGTGGGGAAGAAACGTGAATGGTGATGTAAAAAGGTTAATGGTATTGGTTTAATTATTATTATTTTTCACTTTAAACGATTATTGGTATATAATTTGGTCCAATATAGGACTCTTTCCATAAATAAAATTAATTTAAAATACTAAAATCTGAATACATATTATTTTATAAAAATATTGTCATTCTGCCATTTTAAATAAATATTTTAAAGTGTTGTTATTTTGACTAATTATGTTAGTTATTATGACT
>NW_006238927.1:268030-285639 GCF_000226075.1 Solanum tuberosum | reverse complement strand
AATCAAAATGGATAATGAAAATTACCTTGCCAACCGAGAAATCTGCTTGAATTAATAAAGAGATTTCGTTTAACAATAAAAAAAAATTCTTGATGAACAACAATTTAGCACCTTGAAGAAAGATAAACTTGAAACGTGAAAGGTGGGGAAGAAACGTGAATGGTGATGTAAAAAGGTTAATGGTATTGGTTTAATTATTATTATTTTTCACTTTAAACGATTATTGGTATATAATTTGGTCCAATATAGGACTCTTTCCATAAATAAAATTAATTTAAAATACTAAAATCTGAATACATATTATTTTATAAAAATATTGTCATTCTGCCATTTTAAATAAATATTTTAAAGTGTTGTTATTTTGACTAATTATGTTAGGTATTATGACTTAATTGCTAATTTTTCCTTTAGTTAATTTTTTGGGTAAAAATTTAACAAATTTCGGGTCGACTGCTAAGATTGAGACATGTGTACCACCGTTAGGGTAAAGGGTATTTATGCTCCAAAAATAAGACGGCAAGGACATTGAAAGTATAACGAAGGATATATACATACCATTGACGATAGTTCGGGGTATATTTGTCTTTTTTTCCAATTAAAATTACCCAACACAAAATAAAAGACAAGAAGTCCTGCTCAAAATTGACCGGCTCAATAGCGATAAAGCAAAAAAGTAAGCATAATAAAATAAAAATTAACATCTAAATGCAAGAGAGAAAACATAGCATTTGATAGCTCCGACCTAAGTCAAAATTGGAAACCAAAGGGTTTTGTTGTGACTCTGGTGCCTGAGTTCTGATGAAGGCGTCAACTCTGACATGGTGCTTCTTGATTTGAGTCTCCTTCTTGATCGATGAGTAATTTCTAGTACTCAATTATTCCTTCTTCGTCATCTTCAATTTCCTCTAAGCTTGTTTTGCATTGGTGTCTAAGGTTTAAGATATCCAACCTCCATGAAATGAGTGAGTACTTTCTTGTTCTTATTTGTTGTTTACTGATATGTTGGTAGTATTTGAATATATTCCCTTACCGTGCATACTTGTCCATGTTGATTGTGTAGCTCTACGACAACCAAAATAACTCTGTGTGAGTGAGTATTTTCCCTCGGGAGTAAGCAAGTAAGCATCAGATGAACAATATGCATCTCTGCTTTCAAGGCATTAACCTTTTTCCAGTACCATCTTGAGTCCAATGGTGGAGTACTATGTATCCATATGTTATCATTGTTTTTCATATATACTCCATGTACCCACTTGAACCATAACACATCTTCCTTCACAGCGAGTTGCCAGAGCATTCTACCAACAAAGGCCATATTCCATAGCTTACTACCTTTGATGTTGAAGCCACCAAACTTCTTAGGAAGGCACACTTGTTCCCATGAAACTAATGACACTTTTCTTGCTTCCCCAGTACTTACCCACAAATAATCTCTACATTTTTTATCCACATTCTGTAATACACTCGAAGGCTATATGAATACGGAACTCCAAAAGCTATGTATTTAGAAAAGGACAACATTAATTATATATTTGAAGTCTACCTTGCATAGGATAATTGCTTCGAATAAGCATTAGTGATCTTAGATGTTATCTTGTCTATCAATTGTTGACACTCCATCTTACTCCAACCCTTAGAAGACAAAGGTAAGCCTAGATATATTATAGGAAGGGCACCTAAGACGAACCATGTCTTCCTCACCAGTTGATCTTTGGTCCAGTCGTCTACTCCTGCTAGGAACAAATTGGACTTATCCATGTTAGCTTGCAAGCTTGTGACATCACTAAAATGTGTTGTGTCTCCATTACTCTAGAAATAGAATTAGTGTTGCCTTTACAAAAGATCATAAGATCATCCGCAAAGATCAAGTGTGTTAGTTTGAGCTTCTTGCACATAGGGTGATATTGGAAGTCGGACAGTTCTCCCATACACTTCAATGTTCTTGACAGATACTCCATGACAAGCACAAAAAGTAGTGGGGATATGGGATCGCCTTGTCCAAGTCCCCTTTTTCCAGCGAAAAAACCATGCCCTTCTCCATTAATTTTGATTGTGAACATAGGAGAAGTTACACACGTCATAATCAAATGAACAATGAACCTAGTTGGAAATCCATACCCCATTAGTGCCTCTTCCACAAATTCCCAACTCACCATATCATAGGCCTTTCTTAGATCAATTTTCATTAAACAAAACGAAAAGGTATATTAATTCAAGTATCAAAGTTAGTTAAGAGATTGTTTTGAACATTTTTTGTCCCTTGTAAGGGGCTTTAGGGATAGTTAATCTGTAAGATAAGTATGTGAATGTTAGTAACTTTATAAATGTATAATTTTATTATGTAATTTCGATAAGTCGAGTGATCACATGAGGATTTATTTGATTTTATTTTATGATTTATAAGCAAATTATATTTATTTTTCAAATTCGAAAGGTATAAATTTTAGAAACCGTAAAAGCTGAAGTTACTTGCCTATGCAATATAATAATTTAAACTAAACTAAGTATTAACAATCTTGCATGAAAAGAAAATTCTATTCAAGCTTTTAAATTTTTTTAAACACAACGAAATATATTTATTGACACAATAAGCATTAGTAATAATTAAACTAGTTTATAAATCAAGCTACTTAACACCAAAAGAATAAAGAACTGTAAAAGTATTTCCAAATGAATAAAGTCATAGAAATGCATGTGCTCTACAAGTTAGAGAGTAATCTTCTCTTTAATTTATTTTTTTTGGTTTCCCACGGTGTTCGGAACCCACATTGGAGCTCCGACTAAATTCGGATCACGCTCTGCAGGGCCCATTCGGGGGTGGGGCTCCCAACATGATTTTCTCAATACTCAGGGCTCTAGTTATAGGCAAAACACTCCCACCAGTGCACTACAACTCATGTTGGTTCTCTTTAAATTATTGAAGTTGTGTATCATATTGGATTTCTTTTGGAATTAAAGTCAAGCCTTCCTTCAAACCCATACCCCATTAGTGCCTCTTCCACAAATTCCCAACTCACCATATCATAGGCCTTTCTTAGATCAATTTTCATTAAACAAAATGAAAAGGTATATTAATTCAAGTGTCAAAGTTAAGAGATTGTTTTGAACATTTTTTTGTCGCTTGTAAGCAGTGGCGGACCCAGGATTTTTGCTCAGGGGGTTCGAAGTATAAAGAAGAAGTTCAAGTGGTAATGCAAGTGTGCGGTGAGCGTAGTAGCCCCTCGGCATGCTCTTTGTACAAGAACCATAGATATTTCATTGGTTCATAAAAGTAAAGACTAAGCTAATCAAAGATATCGAGAACAAAGTTGCATTGATAAGAATTTTAGTGGATCGACTGTATTACATAAGTTAATTCCTAAAACACATGAAAATTAAATGATGAAAAAGGGAGCGAGACGGGGAAATTTTTTTTTTACCTTATCATGCTAAATGCTAAATTTAACTCACTTTATCATACCGTATTAAACATTTCTTTTTACTTTTATCATGCTCCATCGAGCATTCTTAAAATTTCTTGTGCTTTTTATACTTTTATTTTGTAATGTTTTACTTTATATTTCACTTTTTAAAAATTTTAAATTAATATCCATTCAATCAAATATTACTATAAAAATCGTCAAGATTCTCTAAAAGTGTGTAAGAATAGAGTTACTAATATTATAATGCATATTATTAATATAAATAAATATCATCGTCAATTTTTTTAGTTCATATAGTTCAATTTACTAGGTTAGTCATAATTTGTAAAAAAAAACAAATAACGAATAAATCAAATAAGTTTAATTTTCATCTCACTAAAATAGGATTAAAAATATAAAAGAAATTTCATGAATTCTATTAAATTAATATTTTTAAAAGGACGTTGACGATATTTAAGTTTCTTCATTCAATTACATCTAATTTACATTTTTTTTAAAAATAAACTATATTTCTATCTCAATTTCAAGTTAAATATAATTCATCATTTTTAAAAAAAAGTTATTCAAACGTATATGAAAAAAGAGTTACGTCGAAACAAAATGAATAATAGATATAAAAAGAATAAAATATAAAAATAAAAAGAATGTGTCTAATAAATTTAAACAAAAATAAATTAAAAAGAAGAAATGGAATAAAAGGAAAAAATAATGAAAAAGAAGAAGAAGGTCTAAGCCCAAAAGTTCCATTTTCCAAAGCTAATATTAAAAAGGGGAAAAAATGTTGCCATTGGGACTTGAACCCATGACATAGGGGCACTACCTGAACCACTTATCCATTGAGCCAAGTCTGTCCTTTGTTCTCAGGGGGTTCATTTTAATATATATACACATAAAATCAGAATTTGACGTTATATATACAGTGTAATTTTTTGACGAGGGGGTTCGGGTGAACCCCCTGGGCTCTACCTAGGTCCGCCCCTGCTTGTAAGGGGGTTTAGCGATAGTTAATCTGTAAGATAAATATGTGAATGTTAGTGACTTTATAAATGTATGATTTTATTATGTACTTTCGATAAATTGAGTGATTACTTGAGGATTTATTTGATTTTATTTTTGGACTTATAAGCAAATTATATTTATTTTTTTCAAATTCGAAAGGTATAAATCTTAGAAACTATAAAAGCTGAAGTTATTTGCCTATGCAATATAAGAATTTAAACTAAACCAAGTATTAACAATCGTGCATAAAAAGAAAATTCTATTTAAGCTTATACAAAATTTTAAGCACAAGGAAATATATTTATTGACACAATAAGCATTAGGAATAACTAAACTAGTTTATAAATCAAGCTACTTAACACCAAAAGAATAAAGAAGAGTGTAAAAGTATTTCCAAATGAATAAAGTCATAGAAGTGCATGTGCTGTACAAGTTAGAGAGTAATCTTTTCTTTAATTTTTTTTTTGGTTCCACCCGTTGTTTGGAAACCACATTGGAGCTCTAACTAAATTTGGATTGCGCTCTGCAGGGCCCATTCGGGGGTGGCGCTCCCAAAATAATTTTCTCCATACCCAGAACTCAAACCCGAGACCTCTAGTTAAGGGTAAAGCACTCCCACCAGTGCACTACAACCCATGTTGGTTCTCTTTAAATTATTGAAGTTGTGTATCATGCTGGATTTCTTTTGGAATTAAGTCAAGCCTTCCTTGAAAATTGTTACTCTCAAACTTTCAGGCCAACCATCTAAATTCAATTCCTTGACTTCATGGGAATTAAGATCACAAGAAATCAAATGTCCACTTATGCTTTGAAGAAACAATATATGATCCTTCCAAATTGCCAACGGTGATTCGATCACGAGTGGTGGAATAATGTATTTATTAATCCAAGATTCGATCACACCATACTCCTTCATTACCCAAATTTCCATGAAATCTATTGCTGGATCGATTTTACACCCCGGATATGGGTAACAAATCAAAGTTAGACACTCATTTAACACTACGAGTGCATAACACTTTCTGTCTCTGGAATGACAAGTATGAGGCATTTTAATATTGCGAAAAGTCTCTGTACTTATATCAAAAGCAAGAATCTCAATTGTTTTACCGTTTCCAAACCAATGTGAAGCTCCTTTGTAAAACAACTCGGCACAAGCATACCAATGCACATAAGGCAATGGTAGATGGCGATGGTCTACATCTCTCCATGAATCAATGCTCAATTCATAAATCTCGACTCTCCATTGTATCACAGTATAACAATAGAAAGGAGGTTCTCCGCGAACTTCAGCTAGCCTAATAATCTTGTAATCATTTGAAATCGAGTCAAAACCAAATGCAACTAGAACGATGGAAACCAAGTGGACAATCATAAGGGCTAGGTTGGAGTAGCCTATAATTTCGAGTAGCTGGATTAAAATAATAATGTATCTACTTTATCTGTTAGAAGAATTAAACCACGACAAGGACCTATGAATCTATGAAAAATACATGAAGTAGTGGAAGTCAAATGTGGAACATCTAGATCTGGTGAAACATGGTAAAAATCATCGTTATCATGATAACTAGAAAAGAACGACATGATATTTCTAAATTGGTTGTGTTCTTCTTTAAAGGAGCGTTTGAAGAGAATTATTTCATCATTCGTAGTAGTGGTATGATTGAGATGAAGATTGATGAATGTTGATGATTGCATGAGATTGTACAATGATTTAGAAATGGATTTAAATCGCAATAAAGATTTTATTGGGAGCTTCAAAATTAGATACATCAACACGTCTTTGGGAAATTTGTTCACAATTCCATTTGTCATTTTGAATATTTCCAAATGCAATTATCATGAGATCTACTCTGCTTTGAAGTGGATTAAAATTCTATTAGGTAAAAATTTCCTCATTAACTAACTACCCATCAATCTCGAATTTATGTGGTTATGAAGAGGTAATTCAATGTGTTGAAAGAACAATTCTAGAAAATAGGAAAAAGGAAAAATAATTGGGCACTGCAACATTATTCGATTAACATATTACAATAACTAGATCGGCCATGGCCCGCCCGTGCTGAGCACGGGACCCAACATACTTGATTCTGATGTTATTTTTTAAATATAATTTTGAAAGATTTCAATGTTCATAAACCCTTACTCTATGTTTAATCACTTAGTGAGCTTAGGTAAACGATAGTGAAAGTTGTGACTGAACTAATTTATTAAGAATAAAATTCTATCAGATTAATAAGAAACAACACCATAAAGATACAAGTAGAAAGAGCACAACTCTACTACATTGCTCTGAATTATTCTCTCAGTCATATCCACTGCTAGAGTAAATGTCTTCTCTTCTTAGCTAATTTTCATTGCTAACTGAGAATACTTTGTTGCCACTCTTCTATATTTTCCTTCTTCAGCTATCTGTGTATATCATCGTTTCCCCTTCTTCATAAACTTTTTTGGATTCTTTCAATTTCTCACTCATTTGTCGTTGATCATTTTGTTAGACAGTCTGTTCAAAATAAACATTTCAACTGGAATCTTGAGGAGTAAAACATTGTTGCTCCAATCGGAAAGTTAGATTTCACCTCTACCATCAACAATATAATCCACAACAACTTTACGGCAGTCCCAGGTATTGTACAGGAAGTTTATAAATAAACCAGAATTTTCACGATTCTGTCAATTAAAATATCACTCTTTTTGATTCAACATTTATTAGCTCAACATATAGCGGAGTAGTGGTAGTTAATTGAGAAAAAAATAGAAATGATAGATAATGGCTCATGCAAAGTACTATCACAAATATCAATTTCAATCACATAAGTGAAATGAAAGGAGCTTTAGTGGCAATAGAAATCAAAGAAACAGAACTATGTACTCAAAAACCAAATACAGAAAGCACAAAAAAGAGGAAGGAAGCATGTAGAAATGAAATATTTCCTGTCAGAAGTTCGAAGCAACAGATCAAATGGTGCATAACCAAATAATAGCCATGATTTAAGCAAATTCCCCGGAAAAAGCCTATAGTGAGTAATTGCAGCAAACAGAAAAAGAGAAAAAAGGTGAATGACAAATTAAAATGGACCAAGAATTTAGTTCAAGAGTAGAAGAGGAGCCCAATGTGGAAGAGGTTGCTAATGATGATTATGAAAATACAAATCTATGTAGTCCTTCTATGTCAGTTGTTGTGTCAATGCCATCTTCATTTGAAGTTCAAGTTAATAAACCAAGAACAAAAAATCAGTGGAAACACAGATGATGTGATAACAGAGAAACATCAATCAATGAGTGAAATTGAGCCTGAGTTTAAAGCTCATGAATTGAAAAGGTTGGAAGCGATCTCGAAGGTTTCAAGGCTAAAATTCAAGACAGGAAAGGCATCCCACCTGACCAGCAGAGGTTATTTTTGTTGGGAAGCAGCTTGAGGATGGAAGGACTCTAGCAGATTACAATATTCAAAAGGAATCAACTCTCCATTTGGTGTTGCGCCTAAGGGGTGGTATGCAGATCTTTGTTAAGCTATTGACCGGGAAGACAATCACCCTAGAGGTAGAAAGATAAGATACCACTGATAATGTGAAGACAAAGATCCAAGACAAAGAAGGAATTCCAGAGCACCAGCAACGTTTAATTTTTTCTGGCAAACAGCTTGAGGATGGTAGGACTCTTGCTGATTACAACATCCAGAAAGAGTCCAAACTCCATTTGGTGCTCCAGTTGAGAGGAGGAATGCAGATCTTTGTCAAGACAATGATTGGAAAGACTATTATCTTGGAGGTGGAGAGCTCAAATACCATTGATAATGTGAAGGAGGAGATTCAGGACAAGGAGGGTATCCTACCAGACCAGCAGAGGTTGATTTTTGCTGGTAAGCAGCTGGAGGATGGTTGCACCCTTGCTGACTATAACATTTAGAAATAATCTATTCTTCACCTTGTTCTTCTTCTCCGTGACATATGATAAATACATAATTGGGCAAGTGATGAAAAGTGTGTACGACCACCCCACGAGCCATGATATAAAAATTATAGAGATCAGACAGACCTGTAATACTCAACCTTCAACCAAAATAATCAACACAGGCCCAACCTAAATGTCCAGAAAGTGATATATGTATTGCTATCTTGTTCATGTTCTCGAGTCCTATTTGATAAATAATTTCTCTTCATAGATAATGAATATTTGTAAATTTGAAGAACACATATATGTTGCTTAGCAAAAAAGAGTTGAATTTTACAGAAGCATATAGAGATTGTTCAGAAGTGTGTGGAACCAACCAGTAAGACGTTTATCTCGTCCAGTGAACTACATCTCCTTTCTTCTACTTGCCTTGTTGCTGGCTCCATCGAAATCACAATGTCTCCCAACATTAACTGTTGAACACGGACCTAGTCAGATTTGTTACATGAGTTTTGACATGTGAATAATGAAGTATTTTCTTACAATTGGAAGCTCAAGTTCATGTATATTTTGAGACACTAAAATGACATCAGTAGGTCTGTCCTCATCTCTCCAATCCTTATTTAATTTGCAGATGAACTCATCGTTGCAAAGTAATACTGATAATTCAACACTTCCAAAGCAATCAACGCCTTAATTGTTCTATTCCTCATTTGATGGTCTGAATCTTTCAAATTATGAAATGCAAATTTCATAGCACTAAGATGAAACATTTCAGCAATATCCTGCAATAACAGAATAAAAAATGAATAAAACCAAACGAAATGAATTTACAAATTAGAGTTGTTACAAAGTTGATTTTTGATACTGAAGATCTTGCAAAATCAATAGCTACTATCCTCTAAGGACTTATTTCTTGGTCATATCTCTTCAATGGCTCGTGAAACTCTTTTTGACCATATTCACATTGCATTGTGTTCTCTATATCTTGATTTTTCTTCACTTAAAAGTCTAGTTTGAAGTGAAATCATGAGAATTTTATAATTCAGTCAGCAAAGCTTACTTAGCTTATTCTCCGGCGAGTCATTAACATTTTAAACAAGAAGAATTTTTTTTAAAAAAAAAATCTTCCCAGAGAAAAATGATGCATCAAAGGAGTCCAAACATTGCTCATTGACATAATTCTCAGTTATATCCCTAATTAGCACTTCGTTTTAGAAGAAAACCTTCACTTGACAAATTTAGTGATAATTCCTTATCCACAAAAATACATAAGGAACCTCAATTTCAGGATTATCGGGATTACAGTGCAAATCTTCTAACTAAGTTCCAACACTCTCTTTCTTCATCAAGGGTCATTTCCTAGACTTCTCCTCGAGGAAGTCCATAGCAGAGAAGATGAAGAGTTCAGAAGTATAGCAGTGTTGAAGAAGAGAATTTAAAAATTAAATATATAAATTACTTGTAGATGCATTTTTGGGACATCTTTTTTCCTATAAGTAAGAGCAAGTAGCTCTGTAATGGCCTGCCTATGCAGAATTATAACTGCTCTGATATATTTTGCAAGTTTATCTCATTGTTAATTTTCTCTTACTTTATGTTATTCATCGGATTATAGTGTGGGGAATCACCGCAGTTGGAGAGGATAAAAAGAAGAAGGATGGCAAGACAAATAATAAAATCTATGGTACTTTAGAAGAATATAGATAAACACAGCCTTTACGTACCTACTCACAACGATACTATTCATATCCTGCCTCTAAAGCATCATCATGGGGTTGAGATAACCACAACCTGAGATTTGGCAGAGTCAAGAACAATGTAGAAACATTCTAGCTTTCCTCCTTCTGAGCAGAATTTCAAACTTGAAAAGGCCCAATTTCATAAGTGTATTTCATACTGAACTTTTTTAGAAGATATAAGAAAACTTGCAAGAATCAATCTTTAACAAAAAAAACCGGTGGTTCCTGAAGTTATTAGCAAATTAAATGAGTGATACTGTATGCCTCCACCAAAAGGTTCACAAATATACAGATCCATACTGAGATCATTCATATACCAACAACTCCAACAAAAAAGTAATTTTTTTACTCCAATATTTCAACAGTAGAGAGAGAAGATAAATTAACATTTTACCGCTTCTTGTGCTTCTCCGTCTTGACATGCTCGTCCTTCCCTATAGAAATACAATTTAACAAATTACACCTCTAAATAGAAGGATTTACCTGATGATGAATGACCCTCGCAAATGAAACGTAACTTTACCACTTTACTAACCTCTTTGATTATCAAAATTGTTTATGCTCAATTAAATTTAACATTCATAGATGCAAATACATTGAAAGTAGATTACTTACCTCTAAAAGAACCCGAGAGAAATGAAGTCTCATGAAGGAGAAGTGTTGGAGTAGAATTCTGATTCTCTTATTCTCTTGAAATTGAATACGGAGAGATGAGACATCAATAATACGTAGGAGAGAGGTAAAATGCAAAGAAATCTGCAATCAACAAATTGAAAAAAAGAATTCAAATTTTAAGAACCTGTAAATAGAGGGGAAAAAGGAGAAGAAAAGCAAAAGGACCGGTAATGTGTAGCAACAACTAACAAAATTTAAATTTGATACATGCAAAATAGCTACAGTCCAAACAACAAATAAAGCAATAAAACTAAAACAACAATTATGTCAACTGAATGGAAATTGAAAATTGAAATTTGAAATAATAACTGAGCATAAATATGGTGACAAAGAAATACGTAACATCTAAGCAAGAATAAATGAAAAAAAATAAGGTGGAAGAGACTAATAATGTTTACTTGAAATTGTGCAGAGCCTTCCGTGGAGATTTTCGCTTCGACGAAATCGTTGAGGATTCGAGAGGAATTGAACTTTGGTTCCACACAATTGAGAAGCAAAGGTGCTGGGGCTAAAAATTTTGTGCATTTTCTCAGTACACGTGCTTAGCAATGGTATTGACATGTGTTTCCAAGAAAAAGAAAGTAGTACCACTTTAATGTACCATTTCGATTGCTTTTGGTACAATTGTTTAATGATGTGACAGACCTTTGTCTTGTTGGCTTATATATAAGAGAATATTTTCACGAGGCACCCAATATTTGGACTATGTAATTTATATTTTACCCATTTTTAAATTTTAGTTTCTCAAGGTGTGCATTGCACATGCATTTCAAATTTATATTATATGAATTTATATAATTTTCAATGTTATTAAAATAAAAGCTTTAAGTAAATAACTATAGGAGTAAGAATAAAGATAAATGACGTTAAAATTAACGTTGAATTATTGTATGGTCAAACTTCTTTAAATGATCAACATCAAATGTCTCTCGTCAAAATGATGCAATACTCATAATTAGAGCTGTTAATATGGATTGGCCCACCCTATCTGAGCTAGCTCATACAGACTTTGAAATTTGACGGATCAAGCCGGGCTAGCCCATTTTTGGTGTGGGCCAGAAAATAGCCGGGCCCAGCCCACAAGTACGTGGGCTACGGGCTTGTCGGGCCAACCCTCTTTGCATAAAAATATATTTTTTATAATTTTTAAAACTAAATTATAATTTAAAAATATTATCATAAATATCGACAAGATAATATTATATGGTGTTAGTGTTACTACTTGTTAATCAAATCCACAAATAAAATTATCGTTATAATATTTATTAAGTTTGATTTCAAGTAAAAGCATAAATAACTAAATAAAAATATAAACCAAATTATTTTCCAATGATCTTAATAAAACACAAAAAACTATGACAATATTCCATAGGCTACGGCCTATGTAGTGATTCCTAGAAATTTTAGGGAATTTTTATTTTACGTAATACGTATTTTATAAACATAATTTGTATTTAAATTGTAATATTTCAAACTTTTAACTGATTTTGAGTTTAGACTCTTGTTATTTTTAAATTACTTCTATTTTATTTTTTATTTTTTAATTAATTTTATTTGTCCACGGCCGGCCCTATCCATATTTCTCAAGCCCCACAAATCGACATGCTTATTCAGGCCGGGCTAAAAAGTCCTTTTCTTAAATGGGCTCCAAAAATCGTAGCCCAACCCTATCAAATCCCGAGTTAGGCCAGGCCGGCCCAACGGGCGTAGCCCATATTGACGGCTCTACTCATAATTTAGGGGTGTACGTGAATCGAGTTGGTTTTTTTTTTTTTTAATATTAAATCAAATCACTAATGTTGGGTTTTTAAATCTATAAACCAAATCAAACTAATAAATTCGGGTTTTTCAATCTCGGAATTTTTTCAGATTTTTCAGGTTTCTTGTGTTTTCAAAGTTTTTCCCGTAAAGTATTCATACAAATATATAATTAACTTATGTTTCAAATATTTCTTTACTCTTACCAAAATATAAATATTTAAGGTGTTTCTTAAGAAAAAAACACAAAATATGATATGTGTGATGTCACTAAAATATTCAACAAAATAATAATGAAATCATATAAAACAAATATTGCAAATAAATATTGTCATTCTTCGTATATGAGTTGATTTTTCTTGTTAGCAATAATATTGATTTGATTTTGAGTTGATCTTTGTTAGAATTACTAATATCTCTATAGAATATAACTTTTATTGGACTATTCAAAATTCTAAGTCAAACTTAAAATAATATGTTAAAAGATAAAAAATATAAAAATGTATAAGATATATTTATAAATTATATCTAAGTAAATTATTTTTTTTATTTTTTTAAAGGAGGGCTCCTGGCCCATTTTATTATATATTAATAAATAAGGGAAAGTATATACATGAGTGGATCCAAAAATGACCTGGTCCAAAAACTTAAAACATGGAGCTACTAAAAATGGAAGGTCAGCTGAAAAGACACAAATTGCAGCCACGGACACCATCTCAAAACGTCCGATCAGCCATTGATGTTATCTAACTAAATACTTTAATGTATAAAATAATTTTTAAAAATTATATATATGATGTCGGGTTGGATTGGTCTCGAGTTGACTTTTTAAAGTTAAAACTAAACCAAACCAATATAATCAAATATTTTTCTTCAATATCATCAAGTCAAACCAAATCACAAGTCAGATTTTTTTTCTCAGGTTGATTTGATTTACGGACACCACCAAGAGGTTCTTTCTCTCACGTAATTTCGCCCGCCCGTTTCATTTCCGTACCGGAGGAAACTCCCTTGGTTGGGGGCTGTGCCGCCCTGCCTGATGCGATTTTCGATTCAGTTTCCGTTGACCCCTAACTCATATATTCACATTAAACAATAAATATTTTATCTAGTTATAATATTTTAAATATCTTTTGTCTATTCAATTGTTGAATGGGTTAATGTTTGAGCTGTATATATGCTAATGTTTATCTTGAACAATCTTTTTCTTCATTAAAGTGCACATTCCACTTGTGTATTGTGCTATTTATTACTCTCTCTGTTTAAAAAAGAATGACCCAATTTTATTTTAGTCTGTTTAAAAAAGAATGACCCATTTCCTTTTTTGATAATTTTTTAACTTTAACTTTCCACTTGACATGTTTAAGGCCACAAGATTAAAGGACATTTTGGTACATTTGACATAACTTTAATTTAAAACCACAAGATTAAAAAGTCTTATTTCTTTCCTTTAACTCCGTTCCAAGTCAAACTAAATCATTCCTTTTTAAACAGAGGGAGTATAAAATATTATAGTGTGGATGTCCACTACACCAAGAAGTTACTCTCACCAATTATCTCCATTACTTCCCTCCATTATGAAGATAATCTCCACCTTTATGACCATTATTCTTATTGTAACAAATAACTCACGGCATGGAGAGCCTGTATACATTATCAAATATATTTATATTGTACAAGTGCATAGAGACATAATATAACATAACTCAAACTATAAGACTCCTACAAGTACTAGACTAGGAATATTGGACTAGGAGTCCTAATATGTCCCCTCAATCTGGACGAGATGACATTACGGACAGATTGTCACGTAAAAAGCAAAATTGAGATGAAGGTATGCCCTTTGTAAAGACATCAGCTAATTGCAAACGAGAAGGCACATACTGGACAACCAAATCACCTTGAGGTACTTTGTCACGAACATAATGAAAATCAACATCAATATGTTTGGAGCGATCACGGAACACTAGATTACGAGACATGTATGTTGAGCTAACATTGTCACAAAGCACTCGAACTGGTTCACGAAGATAAAGACCAAGCTCTCAAAGAATATGATGAATCTAAGAGGTTTCATCTACAGTATAAGCAATAGCACTGTACTCGGCCTCTGTAGATGATCTTGAGACTGTTGGTTGTTTCTTTGCACGCCAAGAAATCAAATTGGAACCCAAGAAGACAGCAAACCCAATAGTAGAACGCCAACTATCGGGACAGCCGGCCCAATCAACATCAGAGTAAGCAACCACCATTGAAATTGAAGAAGAGGCACGCAAGAACAGTCCATACTTAAGAGTACCCTGTAAATTCTTGAAAATGCGCTTCACGCAATGCAAATGAGTAGTACGAGGAGCATGCATGAACTGAGATACAACATTGACAGCATAGGCAATATCTGGACGAGTCATAGTCAAATATTGAAGAGCACCCACCATGTTCCTATATTCACTAGGATCTGAAAGTAATTCACCATCCATGAGAGAAACAGAACTATGAAAAGCAATAGGGGTACGTACAGGCTTACATGTATGAATGTGAAACTTAAGAAGCAAATCAGAAATGTACTTCTGCTGAGATAAATGGAGACCATGAGATGAGCAAACAGCTTGAACACCAAGAAAATAATGGAGATCACCTAAGTCTTTCATAGCAAACTGACGGGAAAAAAGACTAATGAACCGATTAAGGAGGGAAGAATGATTGCCAGTGAGAATAATATCGTCAACATAAAGTAATAAAATAAGAATACCTGATGAGGAACGATGAATAAACATTGAAGCATCAGATTTGCTGCAAATAAAACCATGAGAAAGAAGGAATGTACTAAAGCGATGAAACCATGCACGCGGAGCCTGTTTTAGACCATAAATAGCTTTAGCTAATTTGCAGACATGGTGAGGAAAGTCTGGATGTATGAAGCCAGAAGGTTGTTTCATAAAGATTTCCTCTGTAAGAACACCATGCAAAAAGGCATTTTTAACATAGAACTGACGAATAGGCCAAGAAAAAGAAATAGCCAAAGAAAGTACAATACGAACAGTAGTAGCACGAACAACAGGACTAAATGTCTCTTGGTAATCAATGCAGGCTGCTGATGAAATCCATGTTCTACAAGCCGAGCTTTGTACCACTCAATAGACGCATCAGAATTATATTTAATGAGATAACCCACTTACAACCGACCACGTTCATGTTAGGCTGAAGAGAAACAAGAACCTAGGTTTTATTTGTCAAAAGAGCATTAAACTCGTCTGCCATAGCTTGTTGCCATTTGGGATTTTTCACTGCCTATGAGAAACAAGAGGGCTCGGTATCATGAAAAGTAACACTCAATGACAACATTGTCTTAGGCTTAGAAATTCCAGATTTTGAGCGAGTTTGCATTGCATGAGATGCATTAGCGGAAGTGGAAGTAGAAGTAGTAGTGGGCAAAGAGAGAGGTATAGTAGTAATACCTATTGCTAATCCAAATTTCCTTTTATCTTCTTGTTCCTTTGAATCTTTTCAGGTGATATGGTTTCCTAGCCTCTTTCAATTCCCTCTTCTTCGAATATCTCCTTGCCTTTTTCTACTACTATTATTGCACCTGCAGTCACTTCTTCAGGTGCTACCAGTACTACTTCATCAAGCTCTACTCGTCAACTTTTAATGATTCCTCCGTTGCCTTCTTTATATTCATCGGTCCATGTCCATTCTGCTCCTCCCAACATTCTTCCTAGTTCCTCTATGGGTCAAATAGGACAGCCCACTCTCTTACCTTATGCTGGATCAATGGAACCACCAATTCCATCAATTTTTCACTCTGCGGCGGCATTGACTGCACCTAACGTTACTAATTTGGTGACTATCAAATTAAATTCTGTTGAAGATTATCTCACTTGGCGTACTCAATTCACCTCCTTGTTACTTTCTCATGAACTGGTTGGCTTCGTAGATGGCTCTATATCTATGCCACCTCAATTTGTATGTGATGCATCTGGTAACCAACAAGTTAACCACCACTATCGTACATGGCTAAGAGTTGATCAATGTGTACATTCATGGTTGTTTGCTACACTAGCCAGAGAAGTTCTTGTTGATGTTCACTTGCTGCCTACATCGCGTGATATTTTGCTCTGATATCATGTAACAAATAACTCATGGCATGGAGAGCCTGTATACATTATCAAATATATTTATATTGTACAAGTGCATAGAGACGTAATATAACATAACTCAAACTATAAGACTCCTACAAGTACTAGACTAGGAATATTGGACTAGGAGTCCTAATACTTATAACCTTACACTTTCATAGCGTCCTCCATTATATTCATGATTAATGTCATGTTTATGACTAACCTTTTGTATGTCTCTATGTTACACTATAAATAGATGCGTCAGGGTTCATATTGTATACAGTTGAATACTTGGAAGAATAAAGAAAGCACTTATCTCGTCTCCCTAATTCTATTTATCTCATCTTCTATATTTCTTATTTTATTTTAATCTAGTTTTACAATACGTTATCAACACGAAGCTCACGAATTAAAACATGAATCTCTAATCAGTTGAGTTATATAGTACGTCTACAAAATTATTACATTGACCTGATATGTTTTTTTTAAAAAATTACTATGACATTGTCATTGCATATAGAGTTAGTTCACTGCTTTACCATTAATTTCCGATGGCAAATGGAGATGAGGTTTTTTTATTAAAGTACTGTTGTGTAAATTTTTTATAAAATTTAATTCATCTTGCATTTAAAAAAAAACGAGTTTGGTAACTATTGTAAAGAAATTACAGTCTTACATTTACTTTAATTCACAAAAAGTCCGATGTTTGGAATTCGCAGTATACAACTTTTTGTGATTTTGATCCATCCAATATGTAACACCCCGACTTTTCAAAACGTCTAAATTAACTCGTATCTTCGTGGAAAGACAAGGAGGGTGAGTAATAAATTAAAAATGATGTGTTATGTGATATTTTAAGTGTTCAAGTGTTGTATCTCAAGGTTTGAAGCTAGGTAAGTGGCAAAATAAAAGTTGGCGAAAGTTACTGTAAATTCCTTTTTAAAGATTTGTCTGAAATTTGGTTAAATGTCTCGGACATTTTCTCCCAATCTATTAAGAGT
>NW_006238927.1:267680-267930 GCF_000226075.1 Solanum tuberosum | reverse complement strand
AAAATTATATGTACTATTGCTTATTATTATTATGGTTTTTGTTGTATATCTGCTCAAACTGTTATGGTGGAGCTATAGTACTTAGCTATTTATGTTATCATATGAGACGCCTAGGTTAGAAATTTTGCATTTCAGATTATTGGATAGTAACATTTACAAAGGATACCTGCCCAAATTTTGGCAACTCCTAAGAACTGAACTGCGTGACTCAGATTTTTCATTCGAGGACGAATGTTTCTAAGGGGGGAAG
>NW_006238927.1:208959-266156 GCF_000226075.1 Solanum tuberosum | reverse complement strand
AGCTTGTGAGTTGTTTGATGTATTGTATTGATATATACTTGCTTTTAATTTTGGTATAGATATCATGGTGGCCTCGACGGCCCAATCAGGACTTCTGTACTAGCTGACAATTTCTTTATATAAACTCTTGGGAGTAGCTGTTTCTTTTGTAGATCTGTTGACAGGGGCCTTGCCGGCCAACGGCTTAGCTTTAAGCCGAGATATACTTATTTGATTTCTTGATTGCGTGTGGCTGCCATGCGCTAGTAGCAAATGGATCAGCTGGGTGGGCTCGGGCCTGAGTTTTGGCATTAGGAGCCAGTTGCGTCCCTCGAGTTTGGGGCGTGACACAATAAACCTTGCAATACCTTTATTGATTGTAAATGAATATGTTTGTGTCATAATTCAAAGTATACCTCACACGTAACATGACATATAGGATTCCGAGAGAACCGCCCAAGCCACTTAGCATACATCATCCAAGATAATAGAAAATCAAGAGATTTTAAAAGACAATTTCAAAACATAAGAGTTTATAAAATGTAGCGGAAGTCTAACATAGTTTCAAAGCCATCTAGTACATCAAGAGTGATCGGGATGTAATCTGTACATCACATACAATACGAAAAGTAAAGACATATGAAATAAAGGTTCGGTCCTCGAAACATGAGGACTCACCAATCTTCAATCTACCAAAGTGATCCCTAGCCACGAAAATGTGAATCAGGAGCGTCGGACCCTACATTAATGAAAGAATGTAGGCAAGAGTATGTGTTAGTATATGAAATGTATCAAGTATGATAGCAATGCATAAAAGATAAGAAATCATGCTGGACTTTTCATGACATTACATGCAATAACCAAGATAAATCAAAAGATGAAGGGGTTATAATACATATATCATAAAACATGGTCAATGCAAGCTTAACATCTTTAAACATTTGTAAGATACTTCTTGAAGTAACTTTAGTTCATTATTGTGGGAGATTTACCTTTAACCTACATAGAGACCATGTGAGCTATAACATAGAATCCAATGTCTACCCCACATCGAAAAAAGGTGTTCTCACTTGCCAAGGTGAGAACCATGAACTTCTAGCTTATGTGGATCCACTAGCTAATGTCTATCTAGACAAACCTATGGTGACACATAGTTTATGGGACATGGATAATCACCACTTGTTCACTCGGTGCTAAGCATAAATCTCATAGAATATTCATTAGTCTTAAATTTTCTTATCATTCATGGGACATGGGTAATCGACACTTGTCTTATCACTAGAGGTCATGGGTAATCGCTGCTTGCCTCTTTATCCATGAAAGGGCACATCAAGTATCCAATCCAAGCTAAGTTTCATTAGAATAGCTCATTAAGTCTTTATTCATCTTAGGTGAGAAAAACTTTCAACCATATGAACACTTTATGTGAGAAATTCTTTCACAACAACAACATTAATGCTTCACTCTCAAAGAAAATCTTAAATCATTTTCATCAATTTCATAAGAGCATGCATATCTTCATAAAACTCATCTTTCATGATTCAAAAGCTTCATCATATGATCAATTCTAGAAAACATGGATCATGCATGGGATCACATGAGTTTAACTCAAAATCATGCACTTATCTCAATTCATGCATAAAAAGACAAAAATCAATCAATTAAATCATGATTGAAAACAACCCATGATACTGAGTAAAAATCCTAACTTTCATTAGAGATTCTACCTTGCAAAATTAGAGAATTTAGAAACCTTAGGGAGGAAAGACTACATCAGTGAATACTATCATACCTTGATGCCAAGAGCTTACAATCGATGGTGAATTTGGAGACTTGACATGAAACCCTAGTCTTCTTCTTCAAGCTTTAGAGATAGAAATATTTGGGAGGATGAACTTGTTCTTCTTTTAGGAATTTGAGAGAATGAGTTGAATTAGGAGATTTGGGGGGGGGGGGTAAAACGTTTATATAGGGTTTCTAATAGAGGGTAAAATGACATAGTATTGAGTTGAAATAATTAGGAAAAAGTCCAAAAATTCTTCTTAAAAATAACCTTATGAACATTTTATGTGAGAAATTCTTTCACAACTGTTGCATCCAAAAGCACACACAAGTGCACGTGGTCACTCAAGTAGTACAATGACTCTTTTGAGCCAGATTATCGAACCCAAAGGACTTCAAATCAACAAACACTAACTTTATTGTAACTAAACTAAACTTACTTCTAGGACAAACGTTTTCAAGAATTTGTTTATATCAACTAAACTGAACTATCTCAAATATTAATTACTACAATTAAACAGCTTCAAACAAGGGAATTTTGCAATTTGGGAAAATATTCCAGGGTTGTAACATATACCGATTTCAAGCACAATAATAACTTATCCTATCATTCGACATGATATCCTTATTATTGACTCACAAGGTTAATTTTACGATCATGATCTCCCGACCTCTAATCGCCTACCACCATTAACAACCTAACTACATCGTAGAGCGAAGATAGGCATGCATGAACCAATGTCGGAGCATTAAGCTATCATCTTGTATATTAATCAAATGCGGCATATAAGTATAAACCTATCCTATATACGAAACACTCTAAGTTTTACCCTAGAATGAACACGCTTCTCACATTCTTTGGTCTATCCCTTTATTCGTCTTTCGATTTCAAGAGCGGACAATGAGTTTATTTTAATGTTGATCAGTCATTAAAATAGTTAAACAAGAATGTGAGCATAAATCATAAGAAAATCCATCTCATGCTAGAAACAAATATTATTACACCATTAATCGTAGCTACAACCCTAGAATAAGGGAATTTAACTACTCGATCATATAATAAAACATCATCCAATAATGTTCAAAGATCATAGAAATGTTTACCAAAATGAAGGACTAGAAGAAAAGCCCTAGATAGTGTCAGCAAAATTTCCCAAATCGATGTTCTTCCATTTTTCAAAAATTGAATAATGATAAAATAATACAACTGAACTATTTATAGTCTGAAATAAAACACGTGACTCAATTTTGAAGTCCAGGTCCGCAACGCGGACCTGTTCCCTCGCAATAATTTGTGCACAATTGGATCCTCTCAGCGATGCGCTCCTGGCGCGCACTCCACTGTTGAATTAAATTGTTTTCCACATACTGGCTTCAGGTCCGCGACGCGGAGTTGCTCCCTTGCAGTGTATTTTTTTAGTTTCTTGGCCCTTCTCCTTAGCAACTTCGGCTTCTATTCTCTGACCTTTTGCATAGTGTCCTTTTTCGCTCCTTTTTCTTTGCTTTTCACCCTGAAACATCTAATCATATTGGTTAGAGGAAAACACAATCAATGGACTCTAAAATTTCAGTTTTGATTAGGAATTTGCTCTCAAACTTTGCTATATATATCAGATAAATTGGTTATTAGGCGCATAAATACGCCTAAGATCAACAATAACAACATTAAGTCTGATTTCTAAGGTGTTACACGCACTCCTTAGGATTCTTGCGTTCTTAGTCAGTCTCATGTTTCCTCATGCATACATGCTTATGAAAATTCTGATTTTTTGAAGATATGATTTAGCTTGATTGATTTCTTCATGATTATGTGCATTTGACTACAATATGCATGTATTCCTTATGAAATGATGTTTTGAATATGTTTTAGCTTGGAGTCAATGTTCCTCCTTGGTTATGTGCATTTGGATGAATTACATTCATGTTGGGTTGCTAGTTTCTCTCCTACTATTTTCATGCTAGCTTGAGTTTCATTCAAGGACGAATGTTTCCAAGAGGGAGATATTGTAACACATAGGGCTTTGAAAAAGGTTAAAATGAGTTAAAGGGCAAATTCACGAACCCAAAATAGACCATGAACCCTTTACGGAATCCTAAACAGTCCGTTAGGGTATCACTAGACGCGTATTTGGATGAATTGCATTCATGTTGGGTTGCTAGTTTCTCTCCTACTATTTTCATGCTAGCTTGAGTTTCATTCAAGGACGAATGTTTCCAAGAGGGAGATATTGTAACACATAGGGCTTTGAAAAAGGTTAAAATGAGTTAACGGGCAAATTCACGAACCCAAAATGGACCATGAACCCTTTACGGAATCCTAAATAGTCCGTTAGGGTATCACTAGACGCGCATTTGGATGAATTGCATTCATGTTGGGTTGCTAGTTTCTCTTCTACTATTTTCATGCTAGCTTGAGTTTCATTCGAGGACAAATGTTTCCAAGAGGGAGATATTGTAACACACAGGGCTTTGAAAAAGGTTAAAGTGAGTTAACCTTTACGAACCCAAAATGGACCATGACCCCTTTACGGAATCCTAAAGAGTCTGTTAGGGTATCACTAGACGTTTAGGGAAAGTGGCTGGCCATTTAGGGCAACCTAATTTTTGGCCTCCTTTGTACGGTTCCATAAATGGACCATGTTGACCTATACAGTCCGTTTAGGGGTTCATATAGGTCACCCATCAACTTTTAAAGTTAGGACTATTTTAGGTCTTTTCCTTTGTGTTCGGTACCTAAGCTATGTCGTTTTAACCCTTATTTCTAGACCTATATAAGTGATATAGGTCCTAAAACCATCCATTTTAAATCATTCACCTAATTTCTAAATTTCCCTCCAAGATCATCCCCAAAATCCTCTCTAAGGCTAAGGAAGAAGCAACTAGAGTTTCACTTTAAGATTCTCAATTCACCATAGCTATTGGGCCTTGATTACTAAGGTATGTTAGTATTCACCTATGAAGTCCTTTCCTCCATAGGGTTCCTCAAAGATCTTCCAATTTTGCAACTTAGATTCTCAATTCAAAGTTAGGGTTTTATTCAATCTTCAAGTGTTCTCTTCAATTACAATTCAATTACTTGTTTTCTATCTTATAATTCATGAATTGAAGTACTTACATGATTTCAAGTTGAATTCATATGAAACCCATGCATGCTCCATGATTTTTGACTATGAACAGATGATGAAGCTTATGAATTATGATTTATGGAAATTATGCATGTTTTATGAAAACAATGTTTATGACTTAAGTAAGCTTATAGATGAAGGTATCTATATTTTCTACGAAGCTTGGCCATATGACATGAATGTCATCTAGATTTTCCATTAATGCTTTTGATTATTTATATATATTATGTTTTGATTAGTATGGTAGTCAAATATGCCATCAATGATCATGGACCAAGTTTCTAAAACTAATATCAATAGTAGTATGACACTTTAGTATGAAGTTAATGTCTATGGGTCTTATAAAGTTATTATGAAAAGATTATCGATGGTGAAAGGTTTTATCACGCATGGTTTAAGTAGATACTCTATGATATTTCTAGCTTGTATTAGTAAACTTAATTGTGCTTTTCCATGAATCATAATATGAATATGATTAATGACATTGAGATTGAGGCTCTCCCGCTGTAGAGGTCGGGTCTCTAGTAGCAATCTCTTTGTCCCAAACTATGTGCCACCATAGGATGTTGTCTCAGATAGACATTACCTAGTGGATCCACCTTAGCTCAGACTCATATTCCTTACCTTGGCATGTAGGATTTTTGGTGTGGGAGCAGTACACTGGATTTCATGTTATAGCTCACATAGTTTATGTCGGTTAATGGTAAGCTTCTCACAATAATGAACTAAGGTTACTTTTAAAGTATCTCACAAAGTATTTTGAAGATGTTAAACTTGCATTGAGTATGATTATGACTTATGTTTTCTAACCTTTGATCTTATGATTTAGCTTGGTCATTGCATGTCATGTAAAGTCCCTTTTTAGCATGATTTCATAACTCTTACGCATTGCTATCATACTTAGTACATTACATGTACTAATGCATACTTGTGCTTGCATTGTTTCATAATGTAGGGCTCGATGCTCCTACCTCTCATACTCGTGGCTAGTTGATCCATTTGACATTTGAAGATTGGTGAGTCCTCATGATCCGAGGGCCGGACCAAGACACTTTTATAACTTTATATCATTCTAGTTTTCAGACATTTGTACGTAGTGTATGGGTTACGTTCCAACTGCTTCCTTTGAGTTAGTAGATGGATAGTTGAGACTTATGTTAGACTTTCGCTTTGTCAAACTCTTTTATGATATAAGACTGTTTCATTTGAAATCTTTATTTCCATTATTTTGTATGATGTATGCTGGCTTGTGTAGGGCCTTTCAGGATTTTATACGCCATGTTACTACTAGGGTATACTTTGGATTGCTTCCTACAGTTCGTTGACCCTACTCGTAGAACTCAACCTTAACCCCAAATTTTTAGTAAGTCAGGATTGCTTCTACGGAACCTATCTACGACCCATAGATCATTCGACAGATCCTCCGGGTCAACCATAGCATGAGATACTAGAACATCATTTTTCAAAAAATATTCTCCCATTTCTACGAGACAGGTTTACGACCAGTAAAAATTTCTACGACCCGTAGACTGGTCCTCTAGACCTGAACAAGTAGCTACAATTTATCCAACCTTTTCCCTTTTCGAAATTCGAGGTGTTAATAGAGGGTAAATAATTGTCATCTCAATAAATTGATTACTCAAAAAACATCAATTTTCATTTAAAAAAAAATATAGACCATATACTTTTAAACCAAAAAGATGGTAAACAATAGTAAAATCAAATAAACCATCTACGCTTACACATAAATATTGCAAGTTGTAGTTTTGATATGTGTGCAATTTTATAAATTGTTCAATATACAAATAATTAAAAAATCACATATATATCAACAAATAATATATTCATTTAAGATCAAAAACGTCATGTGGTCATATATTTGTCTTTTCAATTAGTAAATGTTAAACAACTCCCATTTCGAATATTGTATTGATTTGTTTTGATTTTATTTAGCAATAAACAACTCTTTCTAAATAATAAAATTTGTAAGCTAATTTATTTAAAAAATTTCTAGTACAAATATAGATTAATCCCATGATATTAAATTTTATGTATTACTAATACCACCAAATAGAAGGTATTAATTATACCTCCTATAATACCATGTAGGGTGTATAACTAATCTATTAATTAGTTATATATATGCCCAAAATTCCATCTAACACAGTACTAAAAATATCATACATAATATATGAACTATTTCTCTTAAACTCCGTGCTAAACGACCCTTAAGTGTGGTTCATATGCTTTTGAGGATGTATTGATTCACGTGAATAAAGTTAAGGGATAAAGAATTATCCGTAAAGTTGAGGAATTTTTTATGTATTTTATCAAAAGAAATGTGGCAAAAAATGTGTATTTGATCATATGGTGGGTCAATGGTGGACGAAGTTGCTTACCAACCGCGGAAAGTTCCTCCAATTGGGTCACTTGGGTCCACCTTCAGCTGAAGAATCTGATCACTTGTTCAGGTGCCCATTTCTTAATTTTCTTATACAATTTCACGAGGAAGAGAAGACAGGGAATTGGTGAACATGGGCCTGGAAATCTTGCAACCTAACACTTGCATTCGTGGTTGTTGTACCAGCCAAAAAATCCCCATTCATCTCCCTCCTCCTTCTTATTCTCTCTCTCACCCTATTGCTCGAGGTCTTATTCATTTTACACTTTAAAATCTCTACAGACATGCAGCTACATACCAAATTTTTACTAATCTTTATTTGGTTGCAGGGGCTGAAAGTGTGGTATATGAAGCCATTCTTGATGGTAAAAGAGTTGCTGCTAAAAAACCAATCTTGTCCACATCTGAAGACATTGATAAGTTCCATAAAGAACTGCAATTATTGTGGTGAATTTCCTCCCTTATTTTGTTTGATTAATTTGAAATGTGTTTTCTATATTGCAAAGTAGATATCATTGAACAGCAAAGTAAGTAGTTCTTACTTTGTCCTTACCTATGACCAAAATTGGTATTTATTTATGGCCTGAAATGCCTCTCAACTATCCTCCATCTAACTTTCGGCTCCAAATACCCTGACATTAACCTTTTGGCCCCAAATACTGCCTCTTGGAACAAATTATTTCTATATGAATGCCACAAGTTTAAGAAAATTAAATTTAAAGTGATTGAAAAGATCGCAGAAGAGAAAAGTGGAAGAGAGAGGAAGTGAAGGGGGGTGGGGAGGTGATTTTACTATGGAACTCAAAATCAGGTCAATCATATGAGTCCATATATTGATTAAGTAATTTCAAATTATTTTAACAGAGAAGGGCCTAAAATGCTCTTAAACTATGTGATTTGGTACAATATTGCCCTCCATCCACCTTAGGAGTGTGAACCGTTAGAAATAAAGATATTTTTTAGCCAAAAGATTGACGTCAGGGGTATTATTGAGCCAAAAAAATGACGTCTAGGTTATTTGGGGGCCGAAAGGAGGACGGAGGATAGTTTTGTACCAATTCAAATAGTTGAGGTCATTTTAGGCCCTTCTCCGTATATTTCCGTATGCAAAATTACAATTTCTGATTGACAAAACTAGAATATCTACCTTTTAAGCCATATGAGGATACTCCCTACTTGTTGTTGTTGTGTTTCCCTACAAGAATATCATGAGTTATTGTTATGTTTTTGAGGATAGTTAATATATTTGTTTGTTAAGTTCTGTTAAAATGTCTTTTGGATATAGCACATTGGATCATTGGGGGATAGCAAAGCTAGTGGGGGCACACGCCAAGCCGCCAAATTACATGTTTTTCTTTGAATACTATGAGTCTGGAAATCTTGCCGGGAAATTACACGTGGATGAATGGAGTCCAAGTATCAGACATACACTTGAAATCGCAGCTCGTTTAGGTGTGTTATGCATGTGCATTTTCCAGCTGCTTGTCTTTTTCCACGTAATCATGGATAATACTAACTTCTTTTTTCTTCGGTGTGGGGATTGTTTAACCTATCGAATAAGGTTAATGATGTAATGTAATTCCAAAGAATTTATAACATTTTCCATGAAGGATCATGTAAGTGATCAATCTTGTGAAACTTGCATTGAGAATGCTATGCTATTGAGTGTGATTAGGAAAATATTCATTAATGAAGTGAGTTAAGACCCATGAGATGGCAAATTCAATTCCTAGCTGAGGCAAAAAACATTAGGTGATTTTTTTCCATCTGGCTAAGCTTTAGTGGATAGACATGTGCTGGTGGGAGGTAGCTGATGTCCCCATGAATTTAGTTGAGGTGTGCGCATGACACTGTGGTTATTAAAAAATAAAAAGCAATTAAGCGTCTATTGGAAGACTACAATATCAGATTGTCATTGATAGTAGATGACACATATGGACTAAAAATAAAAAGGGAAAGAAAGGGCATTGGATGACACTTGAATCATTACTAGACACCTGGACTGCTATGAGAATTTGTAGTTTAATAGTTATATCCGCTATTGAGAATTTATTTAACCATGATGAAATATATAGAAAGAAAAATCATTGAGTGGTGGGAATGCAATAGAAAATTTGGAGGAGGTGAAGCAAATACCAGGATGTTTCAGGAAACGCCATCACATCTTGTTGAGTCCCAGTTACATTTGCGGATGAAAGAGTAATCTTCTAGCTAAGATGTTTTTTCCTACTAAAGTTAAGTATATCCCACACTTTTTCTACTTCCTCAAGTTTTCCCTAAAACTGGCTATCTTTCCAAATGGCTTTAAGCATAGAATATGTTTGCTTAAATGGCATTTCTTTCTCCGAACACTTTTGATATCAAAGCACACCAACTACCCTACTGTTTTTGGCTACATAGGAAATGTATTGAATTGTTTAGGCTACTTTGTTTTCTCTCCTTTATTCCTCTGTTAATGAAAAAAAATCAATTCAATGGTAGCAAATTTACAGTGCTCTCGCCTTTTACAGCAAAGGCCTTACAGTACCTACATAACCTTGGGATTGTGCACAGGGATGTGAAACCAGCAAACATTCTCGTAATGTCTTTGATCTTCCTGATTCTTTTTGCAGTTTTTATGTATATCATTGTCCACTTTAAATAAGTCCCTCTCCCAATTATCTCAATGATAAACTTCCATTGATTTTTTTCGCTATACTGCAGCTTGATAGACAGCTACAACCACATCTCGCGGACTTTGGTTTGGCCGAATACAAAAAAAATCTTAAACTAGTTTCCACTGAAAACTGGAAATCGACTGGCAAGCCAACTGGAGGTTTCCATAAGAGGAATATGGTTGGTACGCTTATTTACATGGCACCAGAGGTGCTGACGAAAGAGATCCACACTGAAAAGTCTGATGTATATAGCTTTGGAATAACAGTGAAGTAAGTATTGTAGTCACCAGCTGCATTGCATCACAATAAGAAATGGAAGTGATTCTGCAAGTTTACATACCTGCTAGTAACTTGTTATGCCTGCTTTCAATGTATACTATGTGCTGTTTGAATGTTGTTTTGCTTCTAAACAAGTTTCTTCCTATATAGAATCATTGATTTGTTGTCATAATTCGGGGATGTGATTTCTCCATGAATATGGAGTGGTGAGAAGGCTGGAAGCACAAGGGCTGAATATTTCTATCAGAAGTTCAATGAATTGAATCCAAATAAATAATTTAGCTGTATATAAACTCTAACCAGACTCCATTTGGTGGGATTTCATTGGGTATGTTGTTGTTATATAAATTCTAGAGGAAAAAGATCAGCATAAACATGATACATGCTCCATATAGGGTAAAACAATCCATCCCTAGCAAGTGAAAACTCATCCATTCACATTCCAAAACACGTACTTGTCTACCTTAAACCGTCTCATATGTTCATCTTACAGATACTGGAAACTAATAGACATTCACAGTCTGGAGATATCTAGTAAATACATTAACCCTCAACCTTCATACAGAAAACTCCCACCTGAACTGAATGTTCTCTATGTAATGATATCTGAAACATAAACATGGATATATACAACAATTTGAAGCTAAAAATGCTCAAGAAAATTGTACCCAAGGGTGTAGCCTAGTGGTCAATAAAGTAGGTTGAGCATCATGAGGTCTCAGGTTCAAATCCCAACAGAGATAGAACACTAGGGAGTAGTTTGGTTTGCATACAAGTTATGATGGAATAAGTTATGCTGGTATTAGTTATGATGGATAAGTTATGTTGAGTTTATTTCTTATTGAATGTTTTGTTTGTTGTATTTGTTGTATTCAAAATAATATACGTTGCATGAATTTTACGAACAAGTTATATGTTCACAAAAATATCCTTCATGAATATGAAAAGTGATGTATAAAAAGGGTTCAAAGGGATATCTTTGTCATTTACCTATTTTATACCGGGATAAGTTATCTTAGAATTACTATACCACCCCAGGGGAGGGATAACTTATTCCGGTACTAATTATTAATCCCGGAATAAGTTATCCCGGACATGCCAATCAAACAACAAATTAAGTGACACTATAATTTAATCCCATGACTATTTGGTGTTATCGTTCACACCAAACAACCCCTAGGTGATTATTTCCTGTGTTCTAGCCTTGGTGGACAGAGTTACTTGGTGCATGTTGCTAGTGGGAGGTAGAAGTATCCGTGGAATTAGTCGAGGTGCACAAGCTGGCTGGAGACCACGGTTAACAAAACAAAACAAAAAAAGATGCTCCAGAAAATTTAAATGGAATGCTTTAGCTTTGACTTCATCAAAATTTCTTCAGTTGAAGAATCATTGTTTCAGTGTGCTGCAAGGTAGATATTTCTCTTTTGATAAATGTCACAAAGAGTGGTAAATTTCATGGGTAATAGCTCTGGTAATTTGATGCTCACATCACTTCCACTGCTTGCTTAGCAAAGCTGAATTGATTACTTGTCCACCATGTAGCTGTTGTAAACTTCGCAAATTATGTGAACTTGTTGTCTTCCAAACATAGTCGGTTACGCAAACAAGCTGAAAACATTTAATGATGTTGATTCAGTGATTAATGCAGCTTCTGTAGACCGTCAGCTACTTTAAGTCATTATCTTGATACCCTATCTCTGCATCCACATGGATCTGTCGAGGTTCTTGTGTGTAGAAGTAAGTTAATCAGCTACTGTGTATTCTCTTTTTTTTTTTTTTTTTGACAGCCCTAATTATTATCAGATAGAAGATTGCTCACCGAAAGGCCTTCTGAGTTGTCAAAAGTGGTTTGGGCATTGTTTTCCCCAACTTGGATATAATTGACTTCTTCAGATTTTTCATGCAAGATGTTTCATGGGTAACTGCCCAAGTCCTATGTTTCAGTCTTAATTATTGAAACAAACATATTAGCTTTTCTAGGTGACATACCTCTTACCACCTTTACAATATTGTGATAAGAATTTAAGAACTCTGTATGGGCTACTCATGCAAGAAGAAGATTGTGTGACCTCTTAAGGTCTCAGAATTTATTTCAGGAAGTGTGGTTTTCAGAAACTTTTGTGTGTCCCATGATAATAATTTGAGACACATTGCTATTTGCAGAGACAACAACAACAAACCCAGTGTAATCCCACGGGTGGTCTAGGGAGAGTAGAGTGCACCTTACCCCTACCTTGAGAAGGTAGAGAGACTGTTTCCGTTAGACTTTCGGCTCGATGTTTGCAGCAGCATTGCTTCTATTTTCTATTACTCATTAACTCCTCGGCTCGAAGTTTGCAGCAGCATTGCTTTTATTTTCTATTATTAGCTTCTTTTTAATGGATCATGACAAAGACCAGGTTGTTCCCATAATGAGCTAGTTTTGTGTTACTGTATCCAATCTACTGGCATATCCTTTTCTCTTTGGTTAGTGATGCTATGTTGGCAAATACGTTGATGGGGCTGCTAGCAGTAACACGGATTAACCTGTCCTCAGTTTGTAATTGATGCTAAAAGCCTAAAACATGCATGGACTAACTCTTTATTTGAAACTTTTTTTGAAATGTATTTTTGTATTTCTACATTCTAAGAGCTTGTGGATTTATCATGTTGCAGTGAACTTCTTACTGGCATAGTTCCATACACTGATCTTCGTGCTGAGACACAGGTTGGTGTTCTTTTCACTTCCCCAAATAGTCAACATTTAATTACCATACTAGTTACACCTTAATCTCAAGCTAGTTAGTGTCGGCAAATTGTCGGCCTTCATTCCTATCAAATTTAAGGTAAATTTTACCTTTCATAAAAATAAGAAAAAAAGACCCTCCATTAGACAGTCAAGTATTCTTCAGCTCTATTTCCTTTTGTTGGGTAAACAGTTCTGCACACCATATATGGTCTTTCCAGAATGTAGAATGAGAAGAAGAGAAGAAGAAAATTGGTACTACCAGCTCAATTATTCTCTCATGCTATTGAGACTTAAAATATTGACGTACGCATGCTCTAAAATTGGAAGGATTCTAATGAATACCTAGTAAGATGCAGAGAATCTTCCTAATTTACTGTAATGGATGTACCAAATTGACATTACATTATGTTGCTACTCTCTCCGTTTTAATTTATGCATTTTTTTTTTCTAAAACTGGTAAGGTTGTATTCTTCAGCATTAAGGGCATGCTGGCCACCACCAAAAAGTGTCAATTACAAACTTCCTATCAAATCTACAATTTGATCTGTACCTACTATACACAACTGTTTACACCAAAAAAGTAGAGATACTATACAATTCCATTTATGCATCTTTCGTACCTTTTTAGTTTATTTAAAAAAATACCTTTCTATATTTAGTACTCCCTCCGTCCCAATTTCTGTGACATAGTTTGACTGGACATGGAGTTTAAGAAATATGAGAAGACTTTGCAATGTTCCAAAACTACCCCCGAAGTAAATGGGTTTTTAAATAGAAGAGTACACTTTTATTAATTTCTTGCCAAATAAGTCGGATCCAACAAGGGTAAAACGTTGATAGTGTCAGTAAACACTTGCCAAATAAGGAATTGTGTCATTCTTTTTGGGAGGGACTAAACAGGGCAGTGAGAAATATAAATTGGGATAGAGGGAGTAGGTTTATAATTCCAATATTTCCATTTTATTTTTAGTGACAATCCCTTGTAAGAATGAGATGATTTGTTTAAGTCCACAACATTCAAAGGGTATTTCTGGTATATTATACACACCTTTAGTTTAATACCACAAGATTCTAAAGTCTTCTTTACATTTTAAAACTTTGTGCCTAGTCAAGTGAAGACACAAAATGAAATGGAGGGAGCCTATCTCAACACTTAACTTTAAACGGACATGTACATATTATATGCTACCATCTTGTTGCGAAAGCTATTCGTTAGTCTTGAAGTTGTTTTGTTAGGATATCGGCAAAATTATTCATTTGAATTTTGACGAAATTAATAAAAGTACATACTGATTTGATCTTTTGATAAAACTGACAATCTATCCCTATGTGTTTTGGTCTTCCGTGAAATACGGGGTATTAAACCATATGTATTGTGGTTTGATTGGTGTTATTGATTCTTGGGAAAAGGGTAAAAAATGCCCCTCAACTTTATTTTATTGGTTGACTATACCCTTGCCGTTAAAAAGAAGTTATTTTTATCCCTGTCGTTACTAATCTCATCATTTATACCCCTCAATTGGATGGAAAACCCTAAATTGACTTAATGTAACCCAATTTCAATTGAAATTACCCAATTTTATATTTTAACCCTAACCCAAACCCGACCCACAATACTAAATAGTAACAAATAACAACAAACCCATCTCTTCTCTTTTTCTCTCACATCTGATAAAAAACTTAGAAAGTGATGAAGGATAAGAATACATTCCTTCAAGTATGATGCTTTATATCCTGAATATCGTTGAAGAGTTGCACTCCATAAATGTGCATTTGGTTGTAGTGTAAACCTTGAAAGGAATAGAACAGAAGCAACCACCAAAGAATGTAAAAATTTCACACAGTTGTAATCTATGGCCCACCACCACTTCCTTTGTATACGTATGGCCCGTAATGTAACAAAAATCTTCAACATATGATGGACTAATTCCTCGTACTTCCTGTAAATCACCATATCAAAATACTCTCATTAGCAAAATCAAATACATAACCGAATTTCCCATGGGGGAATTCAATTCAATCCAATGTCAGGCTATAATACTCACGCAACAATGAGCATCAAGAAAACGCCTAAAAGCTGAAGTTTTTGCCGATATGGGTTGAGTAAGATGAGCTAAAGGGTGTTTGAGGATGCAGTAATTACTATGGGTTTGAGCAACGGTTGCGAAGAAACACCATGAATGGGGTCAAGTTATCTTCGATGGTGTTTCAATGGAGGAAGAACATTAGAAGATGGGTTTGGGGTTTAATTTGATTTTAGTGGGTCGGGTTTGGGTTAAAAGAGAAAATCGGATCATTCAATCGAAGTTGGGTATTTTTAGCTGATTTGGGCTTTCCATCCAATTGAGGGGTATAAATAATGAGATTAGTAACGGCAGGGGTAAAAATAACTTCTTTTTAACGGCAAGGGTATAATCAACTAATAAAACAAAGTTGAGGGGTATTTTTGACCCTTTTCCCCCGATTCTTTCCATCAGCGATTCTTGATAGAATGGTTTTATCGTATAGGCTTACATGTGACTAAATCTACGGCTAGATGCCCTACACTTGATCTGGCCATACTTTACCAAGATATCAGATTACCACCATTTAAATGCAATATACTGATGTGGATCATCTATTTAAAGGAGATCCTGCCACTTTGCATAAAAATTACTTAACAATCTTTACATGTGCATTGTTCTCATATAACCGTCCTTCCAGGAGACCTCTGAGAATTCAAATTACAACACTCCATTTACTATTGCAAGGAGCTTGGAGAAACTGACTCAGCACAGTAAAACTGAATGAGATGACGGTTTGTGTAATTATGAGATGAGTTAGTTAACAAGTCTCCTGTATCAACCTATCCTTCGGAGGCTCCGTCTCCAGGAACAAGTTAAACATTTGGGGTATCAGTAGGTTTGCAGTCTCTCATACCAGTTTCTTCCATTATTTTTTCATTATGAAATGACAAAACCACTACCGCATCGTGCCTTTTCGGTGCCTCAAAAATGTTTCAAGTTCCAAAAATCCTTAGTTTTAAAATAACTGGAGATATTGTTTAACTGGGGTGATATTTCCATGATTACCTATTATGAAAATGTCATCAATATAAATGATCAAGAAAATGTGCTTGCCATGAAAAGAATGTATTTGAAATACTGAACGAGTTGCTTCACATGAAAGTATGTGGAATTGCCTGACAACAGTGCTGAAATGGCGAAATCATGATTTTCTTTTTGATGACAAGGGAAACCCGTAGCCGCTACCCTTTGGGTGCTCATAGGGTAAAACCCCAGCTCCTATGCAATAACTTGCAAACCACATAGGAGAGATAACCTGCACTAGGCAAGCCCGGTGCAACGAGCTCGACCCAGAAGGCAAACCCCTTACTTTCGCTGGCAAGGGGTTTCGAACTTGAGACCTCCAACATGAAAGTCCCAAGCCCAAACCATTGGGCCACCCCCGAAGGGTACCATGATTCTACATAGGAATAGACAAACCGACTACGTTAGACCAACATGTTCTTGATTTATGTACTAATATATATTAAGTTGTATGAACACTCTGGGCTGTAGGACTCAAGTAATAGTAATGAGGGAAGAAGGTGAGTCTCACCTATTGCTTTAACTGCAATTTTTTATCCATTAGCTATTATAACAGTGGAAAAGGTCAAAGGAGAAGTATGTAAGTATGATTGTATGTGTGATAGCATCTACTATACTAGGAAAGTAAATGAACCAATGCGATGATCCAATAGAAAAATCTATTTTCTTAAGAGTAGATTATATGTTTTAACTTCCATTTCCTTTTCATCAAGATGTTAAATGAATATTTATTGCTACAATAGACTAATTTTTTGAAGCCAATCAAAGGTATGCTCATTCTAGTCGTGCATTTTCTAATCTTGTATGTCTGATCACTATACTAGGGGGTTGTTTGTATGGCTTTTTTAAGTGACTTATAAGCCAAAAGCCGAAAGTCATAAGTTGGGGACGCCCAATTTTTGACTTTTGGCTTATTTTGGTACTTTTTCAGCCTTAAAAAAGTGCTTACCCAAACACTTCCAAAACTAAAAAATAGCTTAAAAGCCAAAAGCCATTAAAAATAAGTCAATCCAAACACCCACTAGATAGAAGCAATTTTATGGTTATAAAGATTCATTGAATGCGGTTCTCCTTTTGAAATGACAGAGAACTTGCAGTTTTTCTCCTTCACATACAAGATGGGAGTTGGTTTTTAATTCAAGAAACTATTTTTCCAAATACATGATCTTTTTTTACATTTGGAAAGACGTTACTAGCAGTTGATTTTGTCTGTCATATATCTTAGATGCTTTCTGGTTCCTATATCTATGTATGGCAGGCCCATACGGTGCTTGAAATGAACTACACCGAGCAGCAACTTACTGCAGCCGTTGTATCTGAAGGCTTACGACCCGTTCTAGCTGACCTTCAATCCGGTGCTCCAGCAAGTTTAGTCTCTTTGATAGAAAGATGTTGGGATAAAGATCCGCAAAATAGGCCTTCTTTTGATGATATTGTCGTGGAACTTGATTTCATTCTGGAACATGAAGTTCGAAGGGGCTGTATGGAGAAGGCCTCAGGGGAAGCTTTTATTTCTTCAAATGGTGTTGATGCTGCAAATTTCCAAAGCTATCAGGAGAATATTAGCTGGTTCAGTCAAGGTAAAGACTTTTTGAAAAGAGTTCCTACTGCCCTTGCTGCTAGCACATGGCTGGATTCTTCAGATGATCATATCTATAGTCCAGTTCTGTCTTGGGGTTCCTTTGCATCATGTGGGAGAAGGGAAACAATGGAAGATAGACACTTCCTTATGCCTCAGTTGTGTGATGAAAAGGATATTCACATCTTTGCAATCTTTGATGGTCATCGAGGTAGTATACCAAGTCCTTCCTCTGTTGTGATTCTTACTGTTGAATTGAATGACCACCGAGTATTCAGCATGTAGAAAAAAAAGGAAACGGGATTGAACAAATTTCTGAATTCCTACCATTTTACCCTTAGGTTAACTATCATTTAGAAGGGAAATAAATAATTTGTTACACACATCCAAACTGAATGTTCTCATTAGCTTTGTTAGATTGAAGAGCTGGAAATGTGGGTGTCTAGTAATTTTTGGAAGAACACGTTGGTATCATACCTCATGTCTTTACTACTTGGTTTTTGAAAAACAAGGAACATTGTGTCCAATATCATATAAGCTTTTTCTGCACTTTTATATAGTAATAACAGTAACAAAACTCAAGAGCAATGCAAGCTAAGATAGTAATAATAATGAAGTGGCTAATATCTTGCTATTATTAGTGTATTTTAACAGAATCTTGTGACGTTGTCCAAAAGGGTTTGACAAAATGATTGAATAGTTAACTCCTTTTGTTGGACTATACTAACTTCACCTCTAATTTGGCATTATTACAGAGAGCAGCATCCCTTTAATCTGGAAACTGTGTTGGCATTTGATTCCTTAATATTTGCTGTTTGTTGTACTCGAAAATGAACTTTCCATTTCTCCAAGCTCTTTAAAATTGAATAATTTTGTTCTCATAAAAAAAATTAAAAAATATTTGAATAATTTGGTATTCTAATAGCAACTGATGTTAAAGTGAAGTTTTGAGGATGCTAAAGTAATTTTCTTACCTAAGTGATTGTACTTTATGGTTAAGCAACAAAGGAGATACCAGCCACTATGAAGCCATTTTATTTCGCGTAAGTGAAACTTATTAGAAACATTTTTCACTGGAATATGGCCGTCTTAACTAGTGTGCCTACAGGTTCAGCAGCTGCTGAGTTTTCCTCTGGAGCTTTGCCAGGATTTTTGCAGAATCTTGGTTCAGTTTGCAGGTTTTACATGCTTAACTTGTGATTTTTTTGTTTGTGAATGACCAAGAAGTTTTTAAAGAGTCAAGGCACTCAACTCTTGGATGTTTATGACTTTGCAGTCCCTCTGATGCGCTTTTTGAAGCATTCATAAAGACAGATGTTGCATTCAGGACACAACTTGATTCTTCTCGCAAACGCAAGGGAGCAGTTCAGAAAGATTGGCACCCTGGTTGTACTGCAATAGCTGCTCTTATCGTCAGAAACAAACTTATTGTTGCTAATGCTGGTGATTGCAGAACAATCTTGTGTCGATCTGGGATCCCATATGCTCTAAGTAGGGTGAGATGATTCATTTTCTTAGCTAACTTTCTGACGAATCAGAAGGCTTTGCATTTCCACTGATATACGGTACTGTTATAGGATCATGTTGCAAGTTGTCTTGAGGAGCGGGAACGTATTATCCGTGCAGGTGGCCTTGTCAAATGGCAAGTGGATACATGGAGGGTGGGTGATGCGGCTCTCCAGGTTAGTCTTCCCAAGTTCACATACATATTTTCATAGCCACTGCTTAATGATTAGCATAGTATCCAGAGCACATTTTTTTTCTTCCATTTCTACCAAATTCTTGCCAATTTTCAGCTTCGGCTTGGATGTTCTTGTTTGTCCCTTCTATATGTGTTTATATATTCTAGAAGTCTGCATTTATGCAAACTTCCCAGTTTGTTGGAGTAGTTCCCTTGTTATATTTTTGATCAGAAGAATCCTTTGTCTGGAAGATTTTCACTTGCCTTCTGATCCCAGTTCCATTTGAAATAGATACAATAAGCTATGTGATGTTAAAAAAAGTAGCACTGGTGCATGGTCCAAATGTATATACACATTATCCAATCCTTTTAGTAAGGGAAAGTGTATATATATATATATATATATATCATATTATCCAATCCTTAGTAAGGGAAAGTGGTGTCTGCATTATATTCATTCATTAACTGTTATAAAATGTTTAGATATCATGAAGCTCAATGATCAAGTTGTTATACAAGTTATAAATGTATTAATATCAGAATAAGTGGTCATTGAATGTACTACCTTGACTCCTTCTTCATGTATTGTATGACGAATGATAAGTTAATGACTTGTGTTATAGAAGTATGGAAAATATTTGACATTCGAAAATTATATGTGGGGGTGGTCGACACCTCTAGACTAGCAGCAAATAGCAATGGATCTGTATTTGGCAGAATGCATATTTTCAACAGTTGGTGATTCAGGCGGGCCTTGTGAGGACAACAATGGAAGAAATAGTTGGTGATTTAGGATCTTCCAAAATATAGATATTGTATTATCATTTAGTAATCTGATTGCATTTACTTTCTCTAGGTCACAAGGTCTATCGGCGATGATGATCTGAAGCCAGCTGTAACTGCGGAACCTGAGATAACTTCAACTACTCTTTCTGCCGAAGATGAATACATTGTAAGGATTACAACAACAAAATTTCATTCCGTGATATTTCAATGACTACTTATTGTTATCAAATCCTAGTAGTGAATCTATCTATATGTTTATATGTGACCACATTTTACCCACTTCCAGACCAATAAGTTGATTCTCAGATTGGATTTAGCTTCTTATCTCTGGTTCTATCAAAACAAGTTATTTGCAAACACATACTGCGTTGTTGCACAATCAGTTCCCACATTAGGGTCTGTTTTTCAACTTCCATTAAACATAATGACAAATAACATACAGCTGAGGACATCGACTCCGGTCTGTTACTAATATCATTTGTTTGTTTGAGGCCCTATGTTTCCTTGACTGTTGTTGCTTCCTCTTTGCAGCCACTCTTATTACTTTGACTTTGACATGTATGGGTACAGTCAGACTTTTTGATTTGACTTTGAAATGTATGGCCTATGGGTACTTCTGTTTTCGTTTTCTTCCCTTTCTCCTCTGGTTTTAATAGGGGATTGGATATTAATTTAACTGGTAGCGTGAATATTTTGTGTGGGGAAAGGAATTTGTAATGCTGATATTGGATTTTGTTAAGTGCATTAGATTTTTGAAGGGCACTCACAAGGTCATTTCAAGGCATTCATAGTAAGGTATGCATAGTTGTTATTAGTTAAGAAAAGTTAGTCCAAAATCCAAACCCTTGAATTCTTGTTCCTTACCTAATTCTATGAGTTCATTGTGCTTGTCTTTGGGCGCTAGCCATCCAGTTAAATTGAAGTTGCATATCATTAAAACATTTTACGCTTAATTATCTTTGATATGCGGAATATGCCACCAATTAAGCCAGAAAGGTTTTTGGTCAAGTGTTTGCTAGCTTTCTAGTTTTCTATCTCCAGATAACTTGATAGATCATTTATCAGCCAGTTGTGGATGGAGTAATTCTAAAGGAGCAAAATAGGAGATTAGGGTCCCTGGTGAGAGATATGTAACCCCTTGTGTATAGAAAGAGCACACTATTATCTCGTGAATCCCCTTTGTCTTTTCTTTATTTTTCCTCTTCTCGTGGTCTCCTTTATTCTGTGTATATTAGGACATTCTCGTCGCCATTTTGCTTCTAATCTTGACTTGATAATGTGTATGCACCAAGGTTGATTACCAACAACTCTCAATTAATTGCTCCAGCAGTTGAGAATATGCATATAGTGATGCTAGTTATGATGTTACAGTTCCGATGCTTGTTTTGTTTGGATTTAAAATGATGATATGTATATAGTGATGCATGTTTATTTGCTTTATCAGGTAATGGCGAGTGATGGGCTTTGGGATGTTGTTAGTGAGAAAGATGTAGTGAACATAATCAGAGACACAGTGAAAGAAGCAGGAATGTGTTCAAAGAGGTTAGCGACAGAAGCTGCAGAAAGAGGCAGCAAAGACAATATAACTGTTATTGTTATTTTCTTACGTCCAGTTTCCACAGCCGAGAGAATCTATTAGCTACCTCTGCTTACTTACTGGTATCATCATTCTTTGTAAATCAATTCATCACTAACTTATTTGGATCAGTTGATTATCTACGCTTTCAGCTTCTCTTTTTGGAAAAATCTTAAAATACATAATCAGTTACCTTATCTCATATTTGTTTTTTCCATAATATATAATTTACATACCGGCTCTTTTACTCTTGTTCTTTCTTTCTATATCAATAATTTTTCTTTTGATATAGTACAACTTTTTTTACAATATTAACTATCAAAAATAATTTATTCTAGCATAAAGTATGTTAGTTGCAGTATGTTATAACACCTACACGGTGTATATATATCATATATATATCATATATATATATATATATATATTATTATTATTATTATTTTATTATTATTATTATTATAATAAGTGGGAAGCTCCAAAGTGAAAAGTTGTACTACAATTTTGCTCCTCTACTAAATTAAAATTTGATTAAATATAAATATTTTAATTACATAATGATAGAATTTGAAGTCCTTAAGCTCTTTAATAATTTAATTATCATTTTCTTGATAAATGAGTACATTGATATTGCTTTTAATCGTAATCATAAATCTCATAATGGAAGAATTTGAAAAGTTATGATATGGAAAGTCATTCATCACTTTAATGTAGAAATCAATTTCAGAATTAAAATTTGAATTTAAAGGGTCATTTCCTAATGCTATTTAAGAACTAACTTACAAAGATGGAAGCTCACAATAGGAAATCGAATTAATGAAATTGCACAATTCAACATGAGAAGGTAAGACAGTTAGAAGTTGCAAGTGAGGATAGCCAAAAAAATGCTGAAAATTGGTAATCAAGAAGAAAAATAGCAGCGGAAAAAAGAGAGTAAATTTAATACATGTGTAGTATTAAACAGTGAACAGTTTTATGTTGATATGTTGTCTCTAACAATAACAAAGTTTTCTTTTCAGAGCATGAAAACTTTCTTTGCAATAACCTCAACTTTTCGTTCTTGCTTTCTTTCTCCATTATAGAATTTTTCTTCCATGAAGCATTTAGAATTGTATGGGTGTTGGACTTGAAGTATATATATCAATTTAAGGTATATGTAGAATTTTTCTTATTGTGCATTTAAATGAGAACCATTAATCATTTTTGTTATTCATTTTTGCACATACTAATGTATCATATGTTTGGACCTAATAACATAAAAATCTAACTCATTATTTTAATTACAAAACTAAATTTTGTAGGTTCATCAAATGTATAATCATTTGACATACAATAAAGAAGTTATTTGAATACATTGATTGTTCATCTTTTTTTTTTGAATAGCTTGTGATACTGATTAAAATGTGATTTTGACAGTAGGACATACCTTTCATAGTACTCACGTGCAAAGCACGTGTCCAAGACTATATATATCCATTAAATTGTGTGGAGTGTCCATTAGATTTATTCAAGAGTTAATTCATGTGTATATGCTTCCAAGGTGATAAAACCCATTTGGATAACTATGTATCTACTAGTTTGTGACCTTTGGGAGTGATATCCCATCACTATAAATAGAGATATCATTCATTATTTGGAAGACACACTTGAATATAAAAAACATTCTCACTTCTATCTATACTTATTGTCTTCTTCTTCTTAATATATTATACTATATTATATTATTCTGAGCTTTCTTTTATAATACGTTATTAGCACGAAGTTCCTACTTGCAAAGGTATTATCTAAATACTCTTATTTAATTCATCTATTCTCTCATAATCTCATCATGTCGAATTTATCCAAACTTGAGTTTGTGGCACTAGATATTTCTGAAAAAAATTACCTTTCATGGGTACTCGATGCTGAGATTCACTTAGCTGCTAAAGGTCTTGATGTCACCATTACTCAGGGAAATGAAGCATCAAGCCAAGATAAGGTGAAGGCTATGATTTTCCTTCGTCATCATCTTGATGAGGGCCTGAAGATTGAATATCTGACGGTAAAAGATCCACTTGAATTGTGGACTGATTTGAAGGGGAGGTATGACCACCTAAAAGCTACAGTATTGCCAAGAATTCGTTATGAGTGGAAGCACTTATGGTTTCAAGATTTTAAGACCGTAATTGAATACAACTCTGTTGTATTCAGGATAACCTCCCAATTGAAGTTATGTGGGGAGATTATAAAGATGAGGACATATTGAAACAGACACTTACTGCTTTCCATACCTCAAATGTGATATTGCAGCAGCAATATCGTGAAAAGAGTTTTCAGAAATACTCTGAATTGATCTCATGCCTTCTGGTGGCTGAGCAACATAATGCCCTTTCAATGAAAAATCATGAAGCTCGTCCCACTAGAGCTGCTCCGTTACCGGAAGCGAATGTGGTAGAAGCACATGATCAATCTGAAGTAAAAAGAGATGATCATCGGGGCTATAATAATGTGCGGGAACGTGGCAAAGATAAGAGACGATACAACAATCGTCGAGGTGGTGGTCATAATAAAACGGAGAACAACATGAGTTCTTAAAATAACCCCTCAAAAATAATTTTCATCGTTGTGGCATGAAAGGCCATTGGAAGAGTGAATGTCGGACACCTGAGAATTTTATTAGACTCTACCAAAATTCCTTTAAAAGAAAAGGAAATAAAGGTGGTGCCTCATCTTCCAATGCTCTAGTTGAGTCACATTTGACTCTTAAAGATGATAAACCGAGAACATCTCAGAAATATGATAAGGATGTTGAAGCAAATTTGACTTTAAAGGATCATGTTTTTGATGGCCTTAATGATATTACTCATATGGAAGTGTATGACTTCTTTGGAGATCGAAACTGAAGTTTGATCGTTTAGTCGGGGAATGCAGTCTGTTGCTAGTATACTTTTGTGTTTTTTCTAATTATCATGTTCTTTATGTTGAAGTACTTAAATTTTTTGTTGTTAGTTTTATTTCGTACTTCTTTTGATGTATTTTTATTTTAATGAAAATTAATAGAAATCTGCAGTTGTCAATTCGATCGAAGATGGGTAATGGAGATGTCTGCCTTCTTGATAGTGCTACAACACATACTATATTAAGAGAAAATAAATACTTTTCTAATTTGGTTATGAAAATGGCGTATGTTAATACAATAACAGGTAGTACAAAATTAATTGAGGGATTTGAAAGAATGACCTTATTACTACCCGGATGGACAATATTGACTATTGACAATGCATTATATTGTAGTAAGTCTGAAAGAAACTTATTAAGTTTCAAAGTTATTCGTCAAAATGACTATTATGTTGAGACTGCTAATAAAGGAAAGGTTGAGTACCTTTACATTACTACAATTAATACAGAGAAGAAAATTTTGCATGAAAAATTACCTGCACTTTCTTCTGAGTTGTACTATACAAGTATAAGTACAGTTGAATCATATGCCGTAGCAAACATTTTGTTTGCTAATTTTAATGATTTTATCATTTGGCATGGCCGGTTGGGCCATCCCGATTTTAATATGATGCGCAAAATAATTGAGAATTCACATGGGGACATCTTAAAGAGCCAAATATTTCCCATCTTAGAATTTTTGGATGTGCGGTATATGTTCCGAATAATCCACCACAACGCATAAAGATGGGCCCCAAAGAAGGTTGGGGATATATGTTGGGTATGAATCTCTTTCAATCATAAAATATTTGGATCCTATGACTGAAGATTTATTTAAGGCAAGATTTGCTGATTGTCATTTTGATGAATCAGTATACCCAACATTAGGGGGAGAACATAGCCGTTGGGAAAAGAGATAGATTGGAATTTATCATCACTATCTCATCTGGATCCTCGAACAAATCAATGTGAGCAAGAAGTTCAAAAAATAATTTATTTACAGAATATTGCGAATCAACTGCCAGATGCTTTTACTAATCTTCCAAGAGTTACTAGATCGCATATTCCAGTTGGCTAATGCTCCAGTTCGAGTTGATGTCCCGACGGGACAAATTGTTAAGGTAAATGAGTCTAGACCACATTTGAAGCATGGTAGACCAATTGGTTCCAAGGATGAAAATCCCCGAAAGAGAAACAGAATAAATGATCATGAGGGTGAAAGAAATTTCTCAAGAAGAGACCCGAGTCATAACACATGGTGAAACCTCCGAAGAGGTTCAATTTTTTGAAAATAATGAGAATAAAGAAATTTCAATGAATTATGTCTCGATGAGAAAGAGGTGGAACCGGAATAATGTTTGATTGACAACATGTTTGCCTATAATGTTGCTGTTGAAATAATGCAACAAGATGAAGATTTTGAGCCAAAATCTGTCGACGAATGTAGACAGAGAAATGATTGGCCAAAATGGAAGGACACAATTCAAACAAAATTGGCTTCACTAGAAAAATGTAAAGTTTTTGGACTAATAATCCAAACACTTGAAGGAATCCAGCCAGTGGGGGGGGGGGTACAAATGGGTTTTCATGCGAAAAAATTAAAAAAGTGAAGTCGTGAGATATAAAGCCCGACTTGTTGCTCAAGGTTTTTCTCAAAGACCTGACATTGATTACATGGAGACATATTCTCCTGAGGTGGATTCAATCACCTTCAGATATCTAATAAATCTGGCAGTTCATGAAAAGCTTGAAATGCGCCTAATGGACATTGTCACAACCTATCTATATGGCTCATTGGACCATGACATTTTTATGAAAATTTGAAGCATACAAAGATTCAAGAGAAACTTGTTCAATAAAGTTTCAAAAATCTTTATATGGATTGAAACAATTAGGGAGGATGTGGCACAATCGTCTAAGTGAATATTTTCTAAAGAAAGGGTACAAAAATGACCAGATTTGTCCTTGAATTTTCATTAAACGGTCGGAATCTGAATTTGTTATAATAACCATGTATATTGATGATTTGAACATAACTGGCACTCGTAAAGAGCTTTTAGAAGCCGTTGAGTGTCTGAAAAGGGAAATTGAAATGAAAGATCTTGGCAAGACAAAATGTTGTCTTGACCTACAGATTGAGAATTTACCAAATGGAATACTTGTCCATCAATCAACATACACAAAAAAGATATTAAAGCGCTTTTACATGGATAAATCACATCAATTGAGTACCCCAATGGTGGTAAGATCGCTTGACATCAATACAGATCCATTTCGGCCTCAAGAGAAGGATGAAAAGCTTCTTGGTGATGAAACTCCATATCTTAGTTGTAATCAGGGCACTAATATACCTTGCTAAAACTACTCGACCAGATATCTGTTTTGCAGTGAGTTTGCAGGCAAGATTCAGTTTTGTAACATCTCACTATTTGAAAGAACTAGAAAGAGTTAGAATCGGAAAGAGTCATTTTAGGAAAGAATGAAAAATCTTGGAAATTTGTTAAGTTAAGCAAAGTTGAGTTTTTAGGTCAACTTCAAACGACCATAAATCCTAGCTCAAGATGAGTTAGGTGTGCTTACAGATACCTTAGGAAAGACCTTGGAATTATCTTTCCAACGCCGCCGAGTTTGAGCGATTCCGAGTTTATATGAGTGAGATATGCCCATTTGAAGTTGAGCTGTTCAAATAGGAAAGTCTAATCCGAATTTTTGGAAGGGTAGTTTGGTCTTTTCCATATCCTATTATTTTAATTTCATTTTTGCTAATTAGTTGAGGTCTAAAATGAACTTGATCAATTTACGCTTTTGAAAAAAGAGTTAGGGTTTTGAGAGAAGAGAAAAGAAGAGGAGAAAAGAGGAGAAGAAGCAATGATTCGTCGTCTTCGTAAGGAATTGATTGCGGATTTCATCAAGGATATCATCCCACGAGGTATGTGAGACTTTCATAGCGTTGGGTTCGTTAACCCATGCGCCAATCTTGTTTTTTTCAGCGAAATTGATTTCTAGAAAGTTGATAGTATGATATTCTTGAATTATGTTCTTGAAGTTTTCTTTAGTTCTTGATATTTGATGGGATTGTGGAGTTCTTGCTACGGAGTGTACTAGTCATCCGTAGATAAGTTACCAGGACTTCAAATGTTAATCAATTTCGACGGAACCCTATGTACGACTCGTAGGTCATCCTATGGACTGTACATGCCAACCATAGAACTCAACCTTGACCCTCAAAATTTTTATATGTTTGGGACTCACCTACGAGACCTATCTACGACTCGTAAAAAAGTTGATGGACCGTTCTTGTGAAGCGTAAAAAGGATAATTGACTTGATTTCAAAATTTTATTTTTCCTAGTTCCTACGATTGCCATCTATAACCAGTAGGTGCTCATACGCTGCGTAGTTGGGACATATACACACGGACAACTGCCCAAAACTGCATTTTCCTTCCGTTCTAAATCCGAGGTGTTACAATATCTCCCCCTTGGGAACATTCTTCCTTGAATAGAACTCAAGACATCATAAGGAGGGTAGGGAAAGAGATCTAACAGCTCAATAAGAATACCACTTCATCACAACACATAACCAAGGAGGAACATCAACCCCGAGCTTAACATATTCAAAACATCATTTCATATGTACATGAAAATCATACACAACTGCACATAATCACGAAGGAATCAGTCAAGTTACCTTTTTTTCTCAAGAAAATCAAGTTTTTATGAGCATGCATGCATGAAAAAACACGAGAATAACTAAGACACATGAAATCAAAATAGTGAACCATGAGGGACTAGATACCTCAAGCTAGAATAGGGTCGGAGGAAAAGAGATGGGGATAAAGGGACGTCATATTGGCCTCGCCTCCAAAGTAGCATCCTCAACTCTTTGATTCCTCTAAAAAGCATTTACAGAAGCAACTTCCTTATTTCTTAACTTCTTAACTTGCCTGTCCAAAATCTCAACCGAGACCTCTTCATAAGAAAAACCCTCTTTTATATCAAGATTCTCAAATGATAGAATGGATGTTGGGTCGCCAACACATTTCTTCAACAAGGAGACATGGAAAACCAGATGTACCGACGCCAAGTCATTAAGCAAATCAAGTTCATAAGCAACTTTACCAACACACCTCAAAATCTGATATGGGCCAACATAACGAGGGCTAAGCTTCCCTTTCTTCCCAAACCTTATCACACATTTCATGGGTGAAATTTTCAAGTAGACTCAATCATCAACATCAAACTCTAGATCTCTCCTTCTAATATCGGCATAGGACTTTTGTCTACGACTACATTTCTGGTCCCTAATTTATGATGTTAAAACTAGATAGCTGGCCCTTAAAGCATTTAGAGACTCGCATAATCCGGTCCCTAAAAATGTTTTCCAGTGCTACAACCATTTATGGATGACTTGCAGCTAATTAATAAGTTAGATCATAAAAAGATAATACAAGGAGCCTTCTTTGATAAGCATAAATATCGAGATACATTATTTACAAAAAAAGGATCAGTATTTATCAGTAATTAATAATGTACAACCACAATGTCTGGTAGTCATAATATTATATACATATTTTTTTCTTAGAAAAAAATGGATATTTAGCTAATAACCCTAACCTATTGTATAAAATTAGTCAAACATTTTTGCAAAATGATGGTCAATTTCAATTGTACATCCTCAAAAACTTGCTTCATGTGAACTTCAAAATCCAAAACCTTTAAAAAAACAATATCAAGAGATTTCATTTAGAAAAAAGGTATAAAAATCAACTAGACAATAGTTGAAATAATCTAGTGTAACTTCTAACGATAATTTCATCACACTGGTTAGACTCACAATTGAGTGAAGGTGAAATCTACCAAGGTGAGAAGACGAGTAAGAATATGAAGCAGTCACTACTCTCAAGATTTACCAAATAACAAAATTGAAACCATGGGATCCACTTTGAAATAAAATGAGATAATATTAAAATCTCATAATTAGATTGGTTCCAGTCTGTCTAGCTAAGGGTCCTAGTGAAATATCAAATTTAAGCTTCAAGGGTGTAACACCCCGAAAATTTCTAAGTTAAGACTCGAACGATTCTTCATTTACTTGTAGGGTCATATCGGGTGATTCTTAAATTGCCCATATGTGTAAAGGTAAATTCTTTAGTGTGGAAATGATTTTGGATACCAATTAAGGTCACTAGAAACTTCTAGCACAAAGTAGAGTTGAAAATTTCCTTATCGATTAAGTTTTGATATAAAATTCAACTTGGGTCAACTTCAAACGATCATATCTCTTTGAATATAAAGAGTTACGTGGCCCATAAGCTATCAACATAAGGGTATTTAAATCTTCTTTCCAACGCCACAAATTTCGCAACAATCTGAGCTTTGAGTAAAAATTTATGACCATTTTAGAAACCTGGTACAGTGCAGTGATGAATTAGCCGACGAGAAAATATTAAAAAGGGTCGTTTTTGTCTTTTTACCTATAAGAAAACAGTAAATGAATTTCATGACTAATTAAAGACTAAAAAAATAATCATATTTTCATCTCTTAATTCATCATTCTCTTATCTCTCAAACCCTAAGGCAAAACCCTAAGGAAAAATCAAAGTAGAAGATTCCATTCAAAATTCTTTCAATCTTTTTCAAGATTCTTCTTCAATGTAAGTCTTTCTCCAAGAATTTCATTCTTTCCAAATCAAATTCATCCATACAATTATGAATCACTAACGAAATCATAATTCTTGCCGTAGAGTTTCAATAAACTAATTGAAGAAATCTCAAGAAAGGTTTTCTTGATTTTTCTCCTTCAAGCTAGGGTTTCAAGGCTTCTAATCAAGTTCTTCTTCAAGATTCTTCAAGAACCTTGTTTTTCCAGGTATGTAAGACTATCATAGTGTTGGACTCGTTCATCCTCACGCCCTACATCTACTTTTAAATCATTAAAAGAAAAATCTAGGATTTTACCCCTAGATTTGAGTATTCTTGAGATGAGTTGATTTTGAGTTCTCGAGTTCCTGTTTCTTTTTTAAATTCTATTCCTAATTATCGAATTACTATATGTTATGAATTTAAGATTCTTTAGTTGATTCGTTCATGTCTATATTTCAGCATGAACCCTATGGATTGAGTATTCTTGAGATGAGTAGTGTCCTTGAGTTCTTGCGTTCTTGAGTTCTGAGTACTGAGTCTTCATATTGCTATTAAGACCCCTAAGTTGAGTCATTCATGTCCATAATTCCATATGAACTCCATGAATTCAGTTATAAATTTTGAGAATCTTTTTAAAACCAACATTTGAGTTTTTTAAACTAACTTTTTGATAAAGAAAAAATGAGTTTTGAGAAAGAGTTTCTAAAACATGATTAGTATGAAAATTGAGTATACCATCAATGTATGAGCAGTATGGTATATAGGTATACCATCAATGTTTATGTCATATGACTTCCCGAATCATTAGTGATCATATTAAGATGTGATTTTGATATGTTTTTGAGAAACAGTTTTCAAGTATGAATTGAGTAAGAGTATAGGTGTATTCCCAGAGGTATCAATTTTTACATTGATAAAAGAGAATTTGAGATTTCTAAATAAGTTATGAGTTCAAAAGATATTTCAAGAGCAGTTACCTCTTTTAAGAGGGTAGTTTGAACAATTATCTCAAACCAGAGCATGAGTTATGTTTTTAAACATATGAGCATGAGTATATATTATTGGGAGTGGTATTGAGCACCGATATTAGGACGAGTTCAGACAATTCAAAGTCCTCATAAACAATGTATTCCAACTTGGGTAAAGGGTCATACTTTTTAGATGATTCCTTATTGCTTTTTAAGCATAACTTAGTAGATCCACTTAGTTGAGGTGATCTATACCCCTACAAGGTATATGACAGTTCTAGCAGCATGGACAAGACGTTGTATCATCACGTAGCTTATAGTGATGGTTGTTGGTTAGAGAATCTCCCAATAGAGTTAAAGTGTATTTTTATATATCAGTTATTATGTTGAGTTCAAAGATGAGAAAGTATTTGGTAAAGCTTTAAATGATTCAACTCCCTTATTTCTTTACATTCATCTTGAGTACATTGTTATCTATTGAAGTCCTTCCTTTCCGTTATTTGTTATTCAACTCTATTATATCGTACATTGAATATATTGATGTCATTCTACCTTCATATTTTAATGATAGAGATACATGTTCTTAGGATCCTTAACAAGAGTCTGCTGAGATCACTTCATCCGCTCGTCTTCTTATGACTAAGACCTCATTGCTTTCAAAGTACTCCAGTTTTAAGAGTTGTTACTAGTAGTTCTATTGAGGAGTCGCGGGTCCTGTCCCAGCACTCATCCTTTAATACATTAGAGGCTTCATAGATAGACAGTTTTGGAGAGTCTTTCAGTTTCACATATTTAATTTAAAACCAATGTTTAATACTCGTATATTCAGAGAGTTTTGAGATTTAATGCACTCTTGATCTAGCATTTTTTCAGTTTGATATTTATGTATGCTCGAGTTAGTCTTCCGCTTGTAGCAGTGGCGGAGACAGGAATATAATCAAGGGGGTTCAAAAAAAAATTAAGCACGCTAATAATATCCATAAATAAATGGGTCAGATCATATATGAACGGATTGAACAACAAACGGGTTGATAAAAAAAATCCTTAGTTCACATAATTTCTTACAATTACAACTTATCTTAAGAAACAAATTTAAAGTACATATCTATAAAATGATAATATAGTAGCACAACTCATTCAAAAATTTCTACAAGTTCTTCAATTCCTTTAGAATTCTCTTCGGCTCCGGAAAGTAAAAATGAAGAGCAAACACAAATTTAACATTAGAAAGACTAACAATAAACACAAATCAAAGAAACAACACTCTTTCTTCACAAAAATTATTTTTGGCATAAAATGGCTTCATTACATTACAAAACTACACAACCTTGAAGGGAGGTTAAGAAACCAAATATGCGGATAAATCTATCAAAACATAATTTTACATTTGAAAATGCAACTACATACATAATTACAATTGCATTCTACGAGGTTTTGATATCTTGAAATGTCTTAATAATAACATCATTAAAAATATTATCAAATATATCTTTTTCTAAATAAGGCAACAAACAACCACTAAAAAAATCATTCCTCATTTGACTCCGCAAATCATTCTTGATAAACTTCATTGCCAAAAAAGCTCTTTCAACGGAGGTTGTGGCAACTAGTAAAAGTAGAGCAAGTTTCACTAAGCGAAATACCAGAGGATAATTTGAATGTTTCTTTCTCTGAACTAATCTTTTGGAAAGATCACAAAGACCATTTAGATCGGATAACCTTTCATCAACATCACGAACATCAATAATGTAACTTGCAAGTTGATTCTCAAGAATACTCATATTGGATTCATCAAAGTCATCTGGATATAATTCAGCCATTCTCATTACTTTTCTTAAGTCAAAACTTGAAAATGAGTTGAGGTTGCCCGACTTGAGGCCTCCATTCCGGACATGATTCAGACAGCCCTGACTGATGCTGTGATACCATTGAGCTCTACCATTGATGCCCTTGCGGCTAGTATAGCGGTGTGTGAGAGTGGCCAAGGGACCACCGAGGAGGTGACGGCTCTAATGGCCGCTATTGATGTGTTGAGGAGGGATGTGGATCAGCTGAAGTCCACCGACATGTCCATGATTTTCGGGACGGTGTATATCCCAGATGTGTCAGTTGAGCCAGATATGCCTCCGGCTACCACTGAAGATGATGTTAGAGTTGAAGAGGTAGCTGATCCGGAGTCTGAGGCATAGACAAATGAGGAGATGCTTGGGGTTGCTGAGGAGGTTTCTTACGAGGGCCTTACAGAGACTGAGGAGGCCATGATAGATGCAGTTGTGCAAACCTATTTACATGATACACCTTTGGCTGACCCTTTTGGAGCTGGTGGTACTGTTGATGTGACTCCGAGTACTGAGGCCCAAGTCCAGAGTGATGCATTGGGCACTGATACCCGGACATATGGAGCGACTGAGTAGATAGGATCCCTTTTTTACCTCCCTCTCTATCTTATTCTTATTGATTATTGGATATTATTTTGCTTGCATTCGAGGACAAATAGCTTTTATTTTTGGTGGGGTGAGGCCCACCTTTTCTGGTTATTGTTTTGGTTATATATTTGGGTTTTTATGGTATATATTGTGTTTTGGCACTGATTTTGTGGATGATTGAACTTGTGGCTCCTTGTTTTAAATTGTAAATGATTTTTGGACCTTTCCAAATTTTTTTGTGGCACCTCTTGTTTGTATTTGAATGTGGATGTTCTCTTGCAAATTTGAGTATCGGTCTTGATCAATACCGATGACTTGAATAGTGCTCATAATTGAATAAAAATGAATGTGTGGCTACGATAAGGCCAAATGAAGTTGCATAGGCAATATGTGAACTTTTTGCATCTCGTTGTGACTAGGCAATTAACAAATGAGTCTCTTGCGATGAACATGACACACTAGCGAAAGTGTGGAGTCTTGTGTGACATTGGTGTCAATGCCTTGTGTGATGAGCTTATCGTGAACCATGTGTGATGACACCTAGAATTTTACCCGTTGGTCTAGTTGACTAAGTGATTCAACCTCTTGAAATGATCTTAGGCAACTTTGAAGAGATTGAAATAATTTTACATTATACCTCTTTTGTGGCGTACCTTTTGAGTGTGTGAACTTCTCTTGAACACCTTTTGAACCTTAGCCTTTTCTTGGAAGAAACTTGATGAAATTGTGACCTTTCTTTATCCCTTCACCCTTAATCCTCATGAGATGTGGTTTGTGTGAATAACCAACTTAGGCCAAAAGCCTAAGTTGGGGGTATGGTGAAAAGAGAAGGTAAATTAAGAAGTGCAAAGAAGTCCCCCTAACCCATGGTTTTGAAAAAGAAGGAACCCCTCCATACAAAAAAAAAAGAGAAGAGAAAAATGAAAAAGGAAAAGAATGAAAAAAGTTTGTGAAAGTGCAAAGAAAATTGGGTGTCTGGTATTCCATGGAATGTGAATAATGGGGTGACCTGTGAGCATAAATGAGAATGATAAAGAGAAGGAAATGAAGTGTTGTTCACACCACATTTCATGAGGAAAGAAGTCACTGAGCCTAAATGACCATACCTTTACACTCAGCCCCGTTACAAGCCTTGAAAAGACCTTTTTTGATCTTGAAGGAGCTGAAACAATGGTTAGTTGGAAAATAAGGGCAAACCTATGGGTGAAATCATGCCTTGTGTTCATCTTTGTTAGTGTAGGTGTTGCTTTGATTCTGGAACTATAAATTGTTGAACCATTGTGTGTGAATATGGAATCATTCTTTGTGTGAGGGCATTTGAGTACCTTTGTGGAACTTGAACTTGCATTTGAAGCAAGTATTGTGAGCTTGAGAATCTTTGATAATGGCGAGTCACACTTGAATCTTTGAGTGCACAATTGATCCTGCATGAGTAAGTTGAGTCTTTTTGTGTGCATTCTTGATTAAGTTTGTGTAACACTATTTGAGGCATCCTTTTTGAACTGCTGAACTTGAGTTTTACTTGAGGACAAACAAAAGTTTAAGTTGGGGGTGTTGATGAGTCCATGTTTTGGACTCATTTAGGGCTTTATTTTAATAGATTTAGTGTCCTTAAATGTCTTATTTTGTGCCAATAACTGATGTAAATCCTTGATATTCAGGTATTTGGATTGAGGAGCAAAGCATGGACACTAATGAGCAAAAAGGAACAAGGCAGCTGAAAGAATGAAGAAAAGAAGGCATGTTGATCGCCTAACCCATTGGGCGAGTCGCCAAATGGCCACTATCGCGCCTAAAGTTCCAGTGTGCCAAGCCCTGAAGGAGAAAATCAAGTCGGCGCTAGAAAGGAGCCGTCGGCGAGTCGCCAAACAGTTCCGCGATGCAGTGTTAGATCTCCCAAAGTTATAGAAATTGAGGATGCTGAAGGCCAAAGCAAAAAGGCGGTGGAACTAACCAAAGGGCTGATCGCCGAGCTTATCGGCGATCTCGACTTACTGGACCGAATGGTCCTTCGCAACATATTTTTGGCGACTATACATACATTTTCAAACATTATGTTTAGTATCAAATTTTATTAATTCTTGAGTTTGAACTGAGAGTATTGAGACAATATTATCCTTAGCTTTGAAGATTTGAAGATTTCCATTTTTGAGAAATTGGAAGTGGGTCTTGGAGATTCTTCAATTTAGACCTTTGTAAAGGCGAAATTAATCTTACCCAGTTGATGGAAACACAATTTGGTAACGATTTCTATATTTTTTATGATGTCTAGCTAAAACTCCAATTCTTGGGATGTGATTATGTGATTATGGGTTGATTTAGCTACTGGGTATTGCTAATTGTTAGTGTAAATGTTGTTTAGAAGTGATTTCATTCAGTAATTGTGGTTGAAATTAAAGGGTTGTAGTTGCAAATGCAGTCCTAACTTCGTGTTTTTGGCTTGCTCGAGGGAGAGGTGTTTAAACCAAGATTATTGAATTCATGGTCTGTGGGTATTGGGTTGTCATCAGTTCAGCTTGAGAGAGTGAATCCTAAACCCTTTTCCACACATCCAGCTCAAGAGAGTGAATGGACTAAAGCGTAGGTTGTTCTTAATTGATTGCTTGTTGGTGTTCGAGAGAAATCAACTTGATTCAGGATAGATTGTTCGAGAGAAAGTTTATCCCCATTAAAGTCTAACTTATTCACTAGTTTACAACTATTTACTAACAATTGCAATTACCCATTTGTCTAAATTAGTCCATAATCGAATCACATCCCAAGAACCCGTCTCAATATTGTTGTTTTCGTATTATTTGCTGTTGTAGTTGATAATTACTATCAAACCCCCTGTTATTTGACACTTGTGTCACCCTAAATTTGAATTATGTTTTTATTCGTAAATGTTTCTTACTATGATTGACTTGAGCATATTCGCACTTGTTTATTGATTCTCAAACACATACCACTCCCTGTGGGATTCGACCCCAACTCACTTAGTTGGGTTATATTACAGACTAACGATCGTTGGCGCTTAGTAGTGGATGAAGTGTCCTAATACGTGAAATCAGTAGTCACCTCATCAAAACTATCATTAAGTTCTTGAAGTTGCCAATCAATGATATTGCAAAACACTTCAACACGATAATGATGTAAGATTGTATAGTTGGCAAGTTTCCGACGTGATCTTAGAGAGCTAACATATGGCTACTCAAAGTTAGGTATCAAAACATCACGTTTGATACAAAATGTAGATACCTTGGCAATAAGAGAATCCCATTCATCATCTCTTAAGACTTGCAACCTTCTCTTTGCTACTTCAACAGGTAGCATGACATTTGCAATATCTTGCTCTTTTTTTTGTAAGCATTTATTAAGATCATTTGTGATTGCTAAGACATCTCTTATCAAATGCAACATAAACGCAATCTCAAATGTTTGACAAGCTTTAAGATGTCCCATTGCCTTGGCTCTTTCATCCATACTCCTTGCATCAAGAGCAAGTGATTCAAGAACCTCAAGAATAGAACCAAACATAATAATAAAATTATTAAAGGATTTATAATGAGATCCCCAACGAGTATCACAAGCTCTTGAAAGACCAAGTTGTTGATTCAAGTCCCTACCGTTTGTAAGTTCATCCATATCTAATGCCACTTGAATTGTTGATTTTTGAGAATCTAGTAAATTATCCATACACTTAAAAGAAGATCCCAATACATTAAAAATATTTGAGATCAATATTACAAGTTTTCCCACTTCAACACACTTTTTAGAGACCCCAACAAGAGTTAGTTGAAGTTGATGAGCAAAATAATGGATGGAATGAGCCGATTTACTTTCTCGTCTAATCAACATATTAAAGCCATTGATCTCACCTTGCATATTACTTGCCCCATCGTAACATTGTCCACTCTCACTTGATGGACTCAAAGAATGTTGAGCAAGTAAATTAAAAATTGCCTCCTTTAAAGATGAAGCACTAGATCTTGAACACGAACAATGTCAATAAGTCGCTCCATTCCAAATCCCTGTCTATCAATGTATCGAAATACAATAGCCATTTGCTCCGTGCGTGACACATCAAAGGATTCATCAACTAGTAAACCAAAGTAGTCACCATTTAATTCCTCAAGAATAGCTTTAACGGTCTCTATCTTACATGCACTCACAATATCTTTTTGAATCATTGGAGAATTCATTTGATCAGTTAAAGGAGTATGTTCCAAAAAATAATCACGAATTTTATCACATTTTTTTGCATACCATGAGATAATTTCAAGAAAGTTACCCCTGCTAAGTGATTATTTAGATTCATCATGACCTCGAAATGCAAATCCCCGACTTTTGAGAAGTCTTACTACATCAACCGACGCACTTCAACGCATCAAATATCCATGCTTGAGTTGGTTAGATTGCCTCTCAAATGCAAATTGAATAGACCATTGTTGTCGTAGTAAATCTTGACATTTCTTTTTTGACCAATTATGTATGCTATTCGGTAGACCAATATGTTTGTCAAAACCACCCTTTTTGTTCTAACTCTTATATCCTATAGTTGAAAATATTTCCCCTCCTCTTTGATTAGTGTTATGATCTTTAAATAGATAGCAATACAAGCAATAGACTGCATCTTTACTAACACTATACTCCAACCAATCATGATATATATCATCAAACCATTCATGATTAAAAGGACTCATTGATCCAAAAATATTTGTTTGAGGATACTCATGCACCGCCAGACTAGGTTGGCAAGGACCATTCAAAAGGTATGATCTTCTAATAACATCACGATGATTTGTATCATAGCTCAATATTGATGTTCTTTCACCAAGATCAAACTTTAAAGAACTCAAATCAAATTCTTGAGACGAATCTAATGATACTTCTGAATGATTGGTATTTTCTTTTTGATTAAATTGACTATGACTATGAGGGGCTAAACTTGATTTCGGTACTTGTGTAAAATACTTCTTCATTGAATATTGAGACTGAATCGTAAAATAATAATTTAGTTAGAACTTACAAAAATTAAACATGCAATAAGGACCAAAATAAAATTATAGGCATAAGGCTGTGAACCAAAGTTTGAATCTCTAACAAAATAAAAGTTGAATGTTCAGGAACAAATGTTGAATGTCCATACACCATAGTCCATACCCAAATGAATAAATATGTAAAATCAACCAATAAGCCAAAACAAAAAAAAAGTTATAACTTTCATGTTCATGTAATCAGTGAATAGAATTGAAATTTTCATATGAAAAAAATATTGTTAAGGGAAGTGAATATCCGAGTCAAATCAGCTAAATATACGAGCACATCAACAAATACCAAAATCAAAGCATAAATAGTTTTGAAAAACAACTTAAAATAAAAAATAAAAAATACAAGAACTTGCAGAGGTTGCCATCAATGGTTGAATCACGAATGGAGGAGAGAATGAAATGATCCGCGGAGGTCGGAGGACCACCAGCGGCACTGCAACGAGCAGTGACAAAAAGAAGGAGCAAGAGGCGGCAGAAGCAAACAGCAAAACGATACGTAATATTCCATTGAAAGAGAAGACTAGGAGGAAAAAATAAAATATTGAAATCCCTAGAAAAGAGGGATTTTTTTTTATTTGTTGACTTTTCAATTAGAGATTTAAAATATAAAATTTTAATCCTTATGAAACGTCGTCGTTCGTTCTATTTACTTTAATAAAAATGCTTAAAACTTAAAGCCAACAAAAACACTTAAAAATTAGAGAAATTTTTTGCTGCTTGCTGGATTCGAACACGTTGCCAAGCCCACAAACACGATTTCCTGAACCCAGTTTACCATTGAGCTACTCCTTTAACATATACTCAGGGGGTTCAATTTTAATTATATACACATAAACAAAAAAGTCGATCTTACATATACAGTGTATTTTTTTATCGAGGGGGTATGAACCCCCTCGGCACACTGTACATCCGCCCCTGCTTGTAGTCCGCCAGGATGAGGGTTTGCTTGGGACCAACAATGGCTCTTGAGAGATATTGAGGAAAATGTTTTGGGATTATACGATTCGCGCCTATGTTGATATTTTAGAATGACCCGCTTGAAATATTAGTATTAGAGACCGAGTTTCTAAGCCTTTTATTTTCATAAAAAGTAAAAATATAAATTAGGGACCAAAAAATAATCTTATCCCTATAAGTATGTCATTATGGTCCATATTTTATAGCCGTCTTTAAAATGTGGTCTTTAATAACCCTTTTTCTTGTAGTGTCTTTTGAGGATACATTGAGTGGTATTTACTTGTCATCCTGGCGGGCCTTCTTGTTCCTTACTATATGTTTTGTTCTATTCGAGACACAAAGACATTGAAACTTGTATTATCTTTCAAATTCTATATAATTAAACTAGTGACTTGACAACTAGATTTTAGGGGTTTTATAAAATGACTATGTTTTCTGCTCTTAGGCTTTTATTGTTTTACTTTTCACATTTCTTTAGTATTGTTGGTTTTGAGGATGACTTGTCTTTGTGAGATTAGACGAGTGTCATCACATTAATTTTTGGATCGTGACATATTTAAGAAAGCTCCAATATTTTCGATGTAAGAAAACACCCCCCCCCCTCCTAGCTTGATTAATTCTTCCTTGACTCATATTTGGAGAAATGTTCTCCTCCACAAGCTTCATTTTATGATATTTCATATCATTTTTCATTATGTTTGAAATAGTTTCGTGTGTAATCTGGGTTATTAGTTAATTATACGGTTGAGATAATTTGAGGTAAGATTCTACACCTACTTTACTTATAATCTCATCGCTTAAAGTTTGAAATCAATTCCTAAGACCTAGGTTTTGTTTTGGTGCATTTTCTAAAAGTTTCCGAGTTGGTATGGTGTTGAACTATTGAGGCAGATTGTTATGATCGACAAATAGAATCTTTTGGGTTAATGTAAATTTCCTCCAATCACCTCTCTTGTATTTTTACATTTTTTTTTGTCATTTTTTCAGTTTTTAAGCCATGATATGACGTTTGACTGCCATGGCTCTGGTCCACCTAGTTGTAGTGTTGTTGTAAGTTGTTTTGACATGTATATAGATGCTATTAGGGTTTGTTTGATAGTTGGATAAAATTATGATTCTATATTTGTATTAGTAATGTGGGTATTAGTTATACATGTATTAGTAATGTGAGTATTAGTTATGCAAGTGTCAGTTATATAGTGTTTAGTTATCAAGAGTTTATTAATGTTAGTATTAGTTATGCAGGGTTTAGTTATGTAGGTATTAGTTATACAAGGTTTAGGTATGTAAAAATTATGTAGTTATTAGTTATGTAGGAATTACAATACATTAGTGAGTTTATTCTTATGTCTTAATTTCAAAAATGTTAAGTGAGTTAATAATTATTAAACCCATTAAAATAAACAACCATCAAAAGAACACACTAAATGAAATAAATATCAACAACTAAAACTATAAAATAAATAACAAATAAGTAGTATTTACGTAACATATATTGAACATGATTAAGCAATTAAGTAATTTAAATAAAAGTAATTAACAAATAACTAAAAAAATCATTACATGTTGTTGGGATAAGCATTGTTTTTATAACTGACGAAACACAAGGAACACGTTGGCAAAGTAATCTCAAACGTTGGTTTTCAAGGAAGACTTCTATTTCATAAAGGAGTTTCATTGCAAGAAGAACTCTAAATGAAATAGAGTTTTTGAATGAAAGAAGAGTCATTGAAGGAGTAGAAGACTTCAGAAAGAAAAAACATAAATAGGAGGAGAGGCGTCCATACTTCTCACGCACTTACAAAGCAATAAGCAATTAAGTGATTGACTTTCAAGGTGCTGCTGAATGGAGAACATTGAAGAACATACTCTAGGAAGAATCTTAGTGTTTGTGATTTTATTGTATTGTTAGTTCAATGATTTATAAACTGAATCTAGGATCTTAGTCTTCAAGTTGAGGGAAACTCAAAGACATTGGGAACACATATCTCGGAGGTTTGTGCTAGAATAGAGATTAGTTGATTAATCTTTATGTTACATAACTCTTGCAATCTTGTTGGTTGGTTAGGCTCATTGAATCTAGTGAAGTTGGGGTAAATCATGTTGAGGAACAGGTCGTGGTTTTTACACGTTTTTAGCAGGGTGTTTCCACGTAAAATTTTGTGTTCTTACTTTACTATCTTTACTTTGTCATTGAAACACGTTAGGCAACTTGGTTCACTTAGGAAAAATTTAAAGAAGAGTAAGTAAAATCTAGGTCATGTAGAATAACAATTGGTACCAGAGCAGGTTATCTTATGCAGGCTAACACCTAAGATAAAGATCGCGATGAATTTTGCACCACCTATCAGGAAGAACGAAGGACAATCAACTGTCAGACCACCAATTTTTATTGGATCTCACTTTGGCTAGTGGAAGGCACGCATGGAAGATTTCATACAAGCTGAAGACTATGAACTCTGGGATAGGATAACTACTACACCTACCATCCCTATGAAGATTGTGGAAGGAGTACAAGTTCCTAAGGTCAGGATTGACTTCACTGTGGAAGACCTATCAGCTCTCAAGAAGAATACTAAGACCAAAAACATTCTAGTTTGTGGCCTAGGACCAGACGAGTACAAGAGAATCTCAAACTGTACTACAGCTAACCAAATCTGGGATGCACTTGTCAATGCTCATGATGGAACCAATCAAGTAAGGAAATTCCGAGTAGCCATGTTGTTTACTGAATATGAAACCTTCAAGATAAAGGAAGGTGAACCTTTATTAGAAATGATTACTAGACTCACAAAGTTGATCAATGAGTTGTCATCTCTAGGAAAGGTTCTCACTACTGAGGAGCAGGTTGACAAGGTGCCGAGGATTCTTCCACAAGTGAAATGGTATATAAAAGTCACTGCTATAAGGGAAGCTAAAGATATCTCCATAATGACACTTGATGAACTTGTGGTAAATCTCAGAACATATGACATGAATATGGATGACTTAAAGAAGGAGCAAATGCTTATTGAAAATCAATGGCCCTGAAAGTATCTGATGAAGAAGAATCTGATCTTGATGAAGAACAGATGGCATTCCTGGCAAAGAACTTTGAAAAATTCCTTAGAAAAGGAAAAGGGAATGAAATGAAGGAAATAAGTACTAAGAAGTGGTCAAATGAAAAATCTCAGTTTGGCTGCTACAAGTGTGGAAAGACTGATCATCATATCAAGGATTGTCCACAATGGGAAATTTAATGGAGGAAGAAAGAGTTGAAAAGGGAAGGACTGCAAAACAAAAGGAGGAATGTGCAATGGTAGCTGCTTAGGGATCAGGAACTGAAGAATCTGGTGATTAAGAAATTGATGAAACAACCATCATAGCTGTAGGAGACTCAGATCTCGAGGAGGTAGAAAACTCTGAGGAAGAATGTGCAGAGGAAGCTGCTTGGGGATCTGAAACTGATGAAACATCTCTCATGGCTGCAGGAGACTCAAATCTAGAGGAAGAAGAAAACTATGAGGTTAGTATCCTTGATCTAAAAGAAAAGTTGCATCTTTTTTCAAAATATAAATTGATCGGATTAATGAGTGGTTTAATTGGTGATTTTCAAGAATTAACCTGTGAAAGAGATCAACTGTTTAAAGTTTTTGTAGATCAGAAATTTGAGTGCATGGAACTCAAAAGTTGCAAAACTATAACTGATGAACAAAATAGTTGTCTAAAGAAACAAGTTGAAAAACTTGAGTCTTTTAATCTGGATCTAAAATCTGAAATCTTAAAGATGTCAGTAACTGGAAAAGGAAATGAAAAAATGACTGAATCTGAAATAAAATTGGAAAATAATCTAGAAAAATGCAAAAATGATTATTTTTCTGAAAAAGAAAATGTGATAAAACTAAATATAGAAATTTCTATGATAAAAATGGATCTTGATAAGACAAATAGATGGACTCATTCATCAAGAATAGTTAATCACCTGAGTTAGAGAAATCACAATGAGAAAGCTGGCATTGGTTTTTATAATGATATGGCTATTACAACAGACTTATTCTATATTTGTGGCAAATTGGGGCATCCCACCACTCAATGTCCTGTAGCCAACAAATCTAGGAATAAGAGTGTTGAATTAGCAACTAACAACTGTTTTAAAACCAATCAGAAAAACAGGAGCAAAAATTGGCTGCCAAATTGGGCAAAAAGAAATTTTATTCACCCCTTCAATCATTGGAAAGGACCCAAGCTAGTCTGGGTTCCTAAAACTAACCTTTAAAATGTTTGCAGGAAAAAGTGAAAGGAAGCAAGCACTGGTATATGAATAGTGCTTGTTCGAAGCATATGACTGGAGACAAACATAAATTCCTTCCACTCACAGCATTCAAAAGGGGAAGTGTTTTATTTGGAGATGGAAAGAAAGGTACTATTGTAGGAGTCGGGAAGATTGGAAAGTCTAAATCCAAAGCACCGGAATAAGTGTACCATGTGAACGAGCTAAAACATAATCTGCTCAACAACTCTCAACTATGTGACAAAGGTAATAAAGTAATTTTTACTCCTGAAGATTGCAGGGTTGAAAAGCTGGATACAAAAGAAGTTGTCTTAATAGCTAAAAGACACAGAAATGTGTACAAAGCTGACATCATGGGAATGCTGGGCACAAATTTGAAGTGTCTCAGTGCAATGGCTAATGATCCCTTACTATGGCACAATAGACTTGGACATGCAAGTTTGAAGCAAATAAACAAATAGTTAGAAAAGGAGATGGTTATAGGCTTGCCTTAAACCAAATTAAAAAATGACAGAGTTTGTGGTGCATGTGTAAGGGGGAAGCAAGTGAGATCATCCTTCAAGTCAAAGAACCATGTAAGCACAACCAAGTGCCTTGAACTGATTCATATAGACCTATGCAGACCAATGAGGGTGAGAAGTAGAGGAGGAAAAAGGTATGTATTTGTCGTTTATGATTTTTCTAGATTCACTTGGACTCTATTCCTAGCTTCTAAAGAAGAGTCCTTTGATGTTTTTTCTATTTTTATCAAGAAAATGGAGAAAACTCTAGGGCTGTCCTTGATTTCCATAAGATCTGATCATGGAACATAATTTGAAAATGCAAAATTCGTAGAATTCTGGTCATATCATGGAATAGATCATAATTTTTTCTGCTCCTAGGACTCCTCAACAAAATGGAGTAGTTGAAAGGAAAAATAGGACTTCAGAAGATATGGCCAGAACCATGATGATTGCCAATAATCTTGAAAAGAATCTCTGGGCTGAGGTCATCAATACTGCATGTTACATTATCAATAGGTGCATGACTCGTCCTATCGATGAGAAGACTCCCTATGAATTACTCAAAGGTAGAAAACCAAATATCTCTAACTTGAGGACTTTTGGTTGTAGATGTTTTGTTCATAATAATGGGAAAAATAACCTGGGAAAATTTGATGCAAGAAGTGATGAGGGAATCTTCCTAGAATATTCTCCACATAGTAAAGCATATAGGGTTTTGAATAAAAGAACAAAATGTGTTGAAGAGAGTGTGCATGCTATTTTTTATGAAAACAACTCTTTATTTGAGGCTAACATGCAGGGTGATAATGAAATTGAGGAACACATGCAGGAACAAAGTGAGCAACCCGGTCCCTTAGTTGAGCAATCAGAGACTACACAGACAAGGGGAACAATAAGTCAAGATATTGGTCACATTGAAGAACAAAATGTAGTAGATACTACTGAGATCTCTTCAGGGTTGAATGTAAAAAGCTACAAGTATCAAAGATCGCATCCAATTGACAGTGTTCTTACAGACCTAACATCTGGAATCACTACCAGATAAGGCTTACAGAACTTATGTGCATTTCAAGCTTTTGTGTCCATGGTTGAACCCAAAAAGGTGAAGGAGGCTCTTCTTGATGAAGATTGGAAACAAGCAATGCAAGAGGAGTTCAATCAATTCGAGAGAAGTAAGGTATGGCATCATGTTCCACCACCGGAAGGGAGAACAATGATTGGAACTAAATTGGTATATAGAAACAAGCTAGATGAGAATGGAACAGTCATTAGAAACAAGGCAAGGTTGGTGGTTCAGGGGTACAATCAGGAAGAGGGAATCGACTATGATGAGACTTTTTTTCCTGTAGAAAGAGTTGAAGATATTCGATTACTCATTGCATTTGCTATTTTTAAAGAGTTCACCCTCTATCAAATGGATGTGAAGAGTGCATTCTTGAATGGATATTTGAAAGAAGAAGTATATGTAAAACAGCCACCTGGTTTTCAAATTCTGAGCTCCCTGACCATGTCTATAAATTAGACAAAGTTTTGTATGGGCTGAAGCAAGCTCCAAGAGCATGGTATGAAAGGCTATCCAAGTTTCTACTAGACCATGGTCATACAAGAGGTAAAATCGACAACACTCCTTTTTCTAAAAACAAATGGAAAAGACTTGTTGATTGTGCAGGTATATGTGGATGACATAATCTTTGGATCTACAAATAGTCTGATGACTCAAGAGTTTGTTAAACTTATGAGTGGATAGTTTGAAATGAGCGAGATGGGTGAACTTAATTTCTTTCTTGGATTACAAATCAAGCGAACACCCACAGGTACCTTGATTCATCAACAAAAGTATGTGAAGGAATTGCTCAAAATATTCAACATGAATGAAGCAAGGGAAATTGATACTCCTATTGCTACTACTACTAGGCTGGATATGGATGAAACAGGTGCATCTGTTGAGCAAAAGGTGTATTGGGGAATGATTGGGTCTCTCTTGTACCTTACTACAAGTAGACCTGATATTGTGTTTAGTGTAGGACTTTGTGCCAGGTTTCAAGCAAATCCCAAAGAATCTCATCTTAAATCTGTTAAAAGAATTTTCAGGTATCTCAAAGGAACCACTGATTTGGGACTTTGGTACTCCAAAGGAAGCAACTTCAGTCTCGTTGGTTATGCTGGATACCTGGTCAACAGGAAATGTACCACAGGAATGGCTCACTTCCTTGGAACATGTTTGATATCCTGGTCCACCAAGAAACAAAATTTTGTAGCATTTGTCTACTGCCGAGGCTGAATACGTGGCGGTTGGATCATATGGTGCACAATTGCTATGGATCAAACAACAATTGTTGGATTTTGGTTTAAATGTTGGTAGGATTCTTATCTTATGTGACACTAGTGCTATTAATATAGCAAAGAGTCTTGTGCAACATAAATGAACAAAACACATTAATGAGACATTATTTTCTGCGAGATAATGTAGAGAAAGGTCACATATCAATAATGTTCTGCTCCACTGAGGAACAAATTGCTGTAATTTTTACCAAAGAGTTACGTAGAGAGCACTTTGAGAAAAATAGACTAGACTTAGGAAAGATTAAGATTGCATAATTTCCCTCCCTCAATGATTGGTTAGAAAACAGTCATTATATGAAATAATAAGTGTTTAGGCTATGAAGTGATAAATTCTCTAGTCTATCAAATACATTCACTTGTATATCAATTTTGTCCTTATCAACTCTAATAAATTCTCATGGATCTTTGCTACTCTGAGCAATGAAATATAGGTACAAATTAGCTAAGCAAATCGTGGAGCTTACCTCAAGTATAAAATGTTTTTAATATAGAGTCACACATGCTGATACATATTAATAACATGGTTCTTTTAGTTTTTTCTCTCTCATTAATACTAACCGCCAAAACCAAAAACCCATTGTCTCCCCTTCTTTTCTACTTTTCTCAGAAAGTTGTCACCATCACATCACCCATCCTTTCGTATGTTCACCTCCCCAAAGCTCCTTCTCTAATTCCCAAATACTTTTGTTGATTACCCATATTCACCAAAGGCTTGAATCATCAGAGATGGCGTCTTCACCAAAATCCCCTGGAGAAACTGAAATCATGAAGCCATCTGATAGTTTTCTTGCCTTAGTCTGTGTGGCACCCCTACCAACTATTATCTTGATTTTGTGGACGGTATCACCCATGTTTTGTCGCTCAATGGCCCTCCTCCCATCCTAACTGTTGAGGAAAATAGTCTCCCGGACCTCCCTTTGGTTCTTCCTCCTGAAGCATCGAGTGAGCGTGGATCAAGAGAGCATGCAACTATCAGGGTCGCACTAGATGGGTTTGCAAATTGGAGCTCTGTAAGTCGTAATCACTTTCTTCCTCTTTTCACTGAACTCTGTCCCATGGCAAATGATATTATCCCTGTCCCCTTGAGTATCGATACCACTGATGAAATTCTTTTGGCTAATATTAAACCTACAAAGGGTAGGCGTCGTCTTAGAACTCTCAATAGAAAGTGTGCGTCGAATCCTGTGTCTGAATCATCTCTACCCACAGCTGAACCATTCATTTTGGGTGTTAGGGTCCCTCAAACTAGACAGAAACGTCGTCAGGCTGAGGTTGATCTAGCCTCTGCCATGGCAACAAGTAAAAGGAAACGTGCTTCCACAAGAACTTTACCTACAACCCAGACATTGTTATTTCTGATGATGATATTGTTCTTAGTAGGTTAGGCGTGGGAAACACATTGCTTTGAAATCTTCTTGCTCTAAGCCAAAGCCCACCCCAAAAGACATGAAATCCTCTTTTTCCAAGCCCTCTTCGAAATCTATCCTGAAAGTCCGATCCTTAAGAAATTTAGTGTCGACATTCAAAAAGAAACAGGTTGCTTCCCTTATTTCCTCTTCTTGTTCCTTGTCTGGTTCAAATGCTAAGAATCTAACCCAGTCCAATCCTTCAACATCATCCGCTCAGCTTGATCGAATCATTCACTTCCGTCAGCAGTCAGTTCTTAGAGGAAGAGTGGTCATTGGATTTGGGGTCCTCAGATGGCTGTGTTACTGTCCAAGCTGGAGGCCCAAGGTTGGTCAACTCTTTTTCTTCAGGGAGATACCCAATGTAGGATGGCAAAGAGGGAGATAACTGAATTCTACATAAATGGCAAAAGTGATGGTCTATCTTTTACTTCCATTGTGCAAAACACTCTTATTCATTTGGTCCTTGCTGATGTTGCTCGGATATTAGATATTCTTCTGCTGGGCGGGCTCACTATGTGAAACTTGAATGGCCTCCTCTACTTAACAAGTCCTCTGCACTAAGTATCTATCGAAAGTTCTCCTCAAAACCTACTCTGACTCATCATCATTGCATTGAGAAGAATGAGATGTATCCACCACATCAGCTCTACTTTGATGTGGTTCATAAGATTATCCTGCAACCTAAGCAACAACGGACGCATGCTATCTTTCTTGATCTCACCCTTATGGAGTTATTGGATACACTGAGGTACCTATTGACTTACCCTCTCTGATCATCAAACGCATGCACAGGGTTCTTAATCAGGATAAAAATTGGCATGCTCTTCTTTATGGGTTTTGGATGGCTTCTATCTTTGAGGCTTTTGACGTGCCAGTACATGTGTGGGTCTCTCAAACTGTCAAGGATGTGGTAGGTCGGGTGAATCATATGGCTTTTCATGTTACTATAAGACGCCTAGACTCCCCTCTTCAGCGATTGAAAAATCAGCCTGCTGAGAAGGAACATGAACTAGTAGTTATGACGACTGCTCATCAATTAGAAAGGGAGAGTTGGGAAGCTCGGGTAGTGGCTCTCCAAATTGAACTTGCTCAGGAAAGGACTACTAATATTGCCACTGTGCGCCACTTGACTCAGCTACTGACCCCTCAAAATCCCACCTTATCCCCTTGAAACCTCTCTTCTCTTCTGTCTCTCTACTTGACTATGTTGTTTTTGTGGATCTTGTGTTGTGTGTGCTCTCTCTTTAAGATGTTTAATGCCTTTTGGTTGTATTCTATGTTTCTGTTTTGGCTCTTCGTACATTAATTTCAGCTCTTGGTATTATTGTTGATGTTAATCCCTATTTTTACCTGATTTGGTAATGATCTTGATTGCCATATTTTGGTGCAGATTAGGTATTAATCATTTATATTCTTCTATTCTTATTAATTACCTTGAAACCATTTTCGATGATGCCAAAAGGGGGAAGAATAGGGTGTGCATTATTTATAACCAACAACTAATCTGTTTTGTCCAAAGTGTTCCATGCTTAAATGTTAACAGGTCAAAATAGAAAAGCGGAGAAGAATGTATAAAATGGACATAAGTTTGTCATCATCAAAAAGGGGAAATTTGTTGGGATAAGCATTGTTTTGATAACTGGTGAAATGCAAGGAACACGTTGGCAAAGTAATCTCAAATGTTGGTTTTCAAGAAAGACTTCTATTTCATAAAGGAGTTTCATTGCAAGAAGAACTCCAAATGAAATAGAGTTGTTGAACGAAAGAAGAGTCAGTGAAGGAGTAGAAGACTTCTGAAAGAAAAAGCATAAATAGGAGGAGAGGCATCCATACTTCTCATGCACTTACAAAGCAATAAGCAATAGAGTGATTGACTTTCAAGGTGCTGCTGAACGGAGAACATGGAAGAACATACTTTAGGAAGAATCTTAGTGTTTGTGATTTTATTGTTAGTTCAGTGATTTATAAATTGAATCTAGGATCTTAGTCTTCAAGTTGAGGGCAACTTGAAGACATTGGGAACACACACCTTAGAGGTTTGTGCTAGAATAGAGATTAGTTGATTAATCTTTAGGTTACATAACTCTTGTAATCTTGTTGGTTGGTTAGGCTCATTGAATCTAGTGAAGTTGGGGGAAATCCTGTTGAGGAACAGGTTGTGGTTTTTACACATTTTTGATCTTGGTGTTTCCACGTAAAATATTGTGTTCTTACTTTACTGTCTTTACTTTGTCATTGAAACACGTTGGGCAACCTGGTTCACTTAGGAAAAGTTTAATGGAGAGTAAGTAAAATCTAGGTCGTGTAAAATAACACATGTATTAAGAATGCGTTGTAGAGAAACTAAATGAAAAAATGAATTAAATAAACACTAAAAATAATTAACAAGAACCTAAGCAAAAATATAAAAGCTATTAAGCAATTAACAAGACAAAGAAACCTAAACAAAAAAAAAATGATAGTGCTTGTTTTTATATTTATTAATTATTTGATTTGTTTTAAATTATTCTACGCTCAGTAAATTACCCGCGCTTTGCGCGGTGATAAACTACCTCAATTAGCTTACCTATGATCATTTATTAATATTTGTGTTTCTAGTGAGTACACTGATTTGTGAAGAATATGTTATTTCATTCTATCTATTTATCTTTTCGTGAAGAGGTAAAAACATTTTATTCATCAATTCCGAGTATTTTCTCTATTATGCAAGGTCTCTTAATACCTAATCCAAGTGTTGTGATTCTTATTGAATTAGTCGTGTAGTTTACTATTTTAATGAACATAAAAAACACATCTTCTTGAGTTTGATCAAACAACATATGTTCCTTTGGATTAAATAATGTCGTAGGAAATCATTTTATTTAAATTCATCCATTATCAATGGGAATAATTCCCCAGCCAAAAGGAATTGAGATTTGGCGAGGGTAGAGTGGACACTTACCTTATCCCTACCTATAAAGGTTTTTTGCAAAAGACCGTACGCTCAAGTAACACAAAACTAAGTAGTAGATAACCCAAATGCAACAATAAATAGAACATAGAAAAAATTGCAATTTTGATTATGAATAATACATCACATGTAATTAGGCAAGACTATTGGGATCCTTGTAAAAGTGTGTCAATTTATGAAAACCTTCTGTAGAAGTACCCATTTAAGCAGCTTAGTACATAGTAATTACGATGTTCATAAATTTACAGTCCGGCAAAACACAAAGATCAAATAAATAATACATTTGTTCTATTTTAACAAAAATAAAATCTCTTTAAGTAATCATGAATTAAAAACACATTGTTTTCTTAAAACACGACTAAAGATAATGAGATTTAATACGATAGGAGTTTTCTACAGTGTTGATAATCAGAGGACAAAGATCTCTTTAGAACGGTGTCAAATTAAGTGACAGAATTGAATCCTCGCGAGCTTAAGAATAACTTATCATTATCCTCCTACTAAGCAAAGGCGGACCCACACTATGGACAGGGGTACACGTGCACCCGCTAACTTCCGAAAAAATCATATGTATATATGTATATCTATTTTGAAAAATTGGTAGAAATTAGGATATAGTTAACAGTGCACCCATGAAAAGCATAGAAGTGCCCTTGTGCTACTGGTACAAGCTAGAGATACCACACTTGAGACTAGGGTTCGAATTCAACTATAAAGCCTTTTTTTTTATTGTTTTTATTATAAGTTTAGCTTAGAGCTCATATTTGAGCTATGTGTATATTGGTGCACCCAAAATTTTTATTTTAAGTTTAGCTTAGGGCTCATATTTGAGCTATGTTTATATCGGTGCACCAAAGTCTTCAAATTCTGGATTCGCCTCTGTTGGGATGGTAACTTACATCTTAATATCTCAACTCCTGATCAGTATGATGATAATATACTTTAGAAACCAGGATAAACTTCATCAAATCATACCTGGATGGTGCATAGGGATTTGAGGTGGCATTTTGCACAACCTCTAAGGCAAAAGAGGAGAACTTTTGAAATTAAATGAATCTAGGAAAAAGCTCGGCTAAGAGATGAACTATAATAAACAAAGGCGACCCTAATTTAATAACAGGTAAGGCATGAAATTATTCAAAATTAGCATAACGTTTTAAAATTTCCAAGCCTCCAGCCATACATAAAAGAAAATGTTAAATGTGTCTAAGACAACAATGTGATAAGGATAAGGATACAGAGTCCTAGTACATTAGTATGTTTGAGTCATATAAGTAGTTAGTTTCTCTTCTCTTTAGGTCTCTTACGTTCAACATACTCCTTTCTCTTCTATACTTGTTCATGTATAAATACCACACATTGTATCAATAATATTTTATGCTTTCATAATCATATACAACTCTTATATGGTATCAAGAGCCTCCTAAAACTCTGACGAGTATATCCGATCGTCTTCCTTTTATTCCAGAATTCCAACTCCTTTTTCCCAGAATGCCTGCTACTTCCTCCTCTCCTAACTCTCCAGCAGTCACTCTCAATCAAGGGGTGTCGTTCATCCCTCTCAATTGATCGCTTTTAACCCTGTGTCTCAACTATCCTTCAAGCTAACATGAAGTGCGAATTATCCAACTTGGAAATCCCAAGTTACCACTCTATTGTTTGGCTACGATCTTCTTACCTTTGTTGATGGTTCTCTTCCCATCCCAACTGCACACATTCTGGACAAAGACAATACCTAAATCCCGAACCCCAACTTGAGATTGTGGCAGTGACAAGACAGTCTTGTTCGCAATGCCATTATGGCATCAGTTGATGCTACAATCGCTCCCCTCATTGCCCATGCTTCCAGTGCCAAAGAAGTTTGGGATATTCTCCAAACAACTTATGCGAGTAAATCTCACTCAAGAATTTTCAGTTTGCGCGATACTCTGGCGAATGTCAAACGAGACGCATGTTTAATTAGTGATTATATGAGAGAAATTAAGTCCATTGCAGATGATTTGGCCTACAGTGGTTCACCCGTTAACAGCGAAGAACTTATCATTAAGGTACTGAGTGGTCTAGGTCCTGAGTACAAGGAGTTATCTACAACAATAATAGCTTGCGATAATCCTATCACATTCGAAGTACTCGTTGATAAGCTCCTTGCACAAGAGATGTTCATCAAAGACTCAGAACCTAAGGTCGACACACCCATGATCACTGCTCAACTTCATCAACATTCCACCAATAATGGTCCCAAAAATAGACAGCCTAACTCTTCCAATAGTAGGAACACTACTCCATCAGGTTCATACAACTCTCGTAATCAGTTTTCTACCCCGAATAACAATTCATTCACCCAGCAGAATACAACCAAAAGCAACAATTAGCGGGTCGAATGTCAACTTTGTGATAAGTTTGGTCACATTGCAAAGGTATGTAGGTTCAAATCACACAGTACTACTGAAGCATATGCTAATTTTGTCAACCGTCACTCTTATGCTTCCAATTCTCCAAGCCCTTGGGTTGTGGATTCTGGAGCCTCGCATCATACTACAAACAACTCTCATTCTTTTTAGACTCCAACTGAATTCTCTGGAACGGATGCAATAATTGTTGGTGATGGTAAAAGAATTCGTATCACTCATATTGGTCACACTACTCTCCTAATCTTGTTGCCAACTTTCTTTTAAAAAATGTTCTTTGTTCTCCATCTATTAAAAAGAAGTTGATTTCCGTTGCTCAATTTTGTAGGTAAAATATAACTTCCATTGATTTTTTTCCTTATTCTTTTGTTGTGAAGGATTTGAGCACGGGGGAATGTCTTCTTCAAGGCAGGAGTAATGGTGATCTCTATGAGTGGCCTACGGACATGACCAAATCAGTCACACCTCATCCTCAAGCACATTTTGTTGCATTAAAAACTCTATCATTGCATCTATGGTATGCTCGTCTTGGCCATCCTCAACCTCGTATTACCAAAGCTTGTGTCTCTTCTTTCAACCTACCAGTGAACCATGTCGAGTCTTACATTTTGTAATTCATGTTCATGCAATAAGAGTCATCGTCTACCATTTGGTAACACTTCAATTACAAGTTCTAGGCCTTTTGATGTTATTTACTCATATGTTTGGGGTCCCTCTCCAACTATCTCTTTTGATAATTTCAGATTCTATGTTATTTTTGTTGACCATTTCACAAAATATACTTGGTTGTTCCCTCTCAAATCCAAATCAAATGTTAAGGATATTTTCATTAATTATGTTCAAATGGTTCAAAACCAATTTCAATTGAGAATTAAAACGTTATACACTGACGGGGGAGGTGAATACATTGGCCTTAAATCAACCCTTTTGAATTTTGGGATCCAACATCTTATAAGTCTTCCATACACTCCCCAACTAGTTGGCACTGCCGAAAGAAAACATCGCCACGTTGTGGACAACGCTTTAAATCTTCTTCATCATGTTTTTGTCCCTCTCAAATTTTGGTCTCTCGCTTTCCAATCTGCAGTTTACCTCATTAACAGGCTGCCAACACCACTTCTTGGTCTTAAATCTCCATTTTAGTGTCTCCTTAACACTACCCCAAAGCCTCTTAAACTAAGGGTTTTCGGTTGTCATTGTTATCCATGGTTAAGGCCGTACACGTCAACCAAACTTGATCCCAAGTCCAATCCTTGTGTGTTCATGGGATATTCTGCTACCACCAATAGTTATGTTTGATTAGACCTTGCCACTTTCAAAATCTATATCATGTTTGTTGAACATATTTTTCCATTCATAACCAATTATCCTCAGTTCTCTCAACCATAAGTCTCGCACATGGAAAAATGTTGTGTCCAGATTCCCCCTCAAGCTCTTCCTCTTCCTCACAATCTCCTTCACTTCCTATTGTTGTAGACCCAATTCCAATTCCTACTACTACTGATTTGGTCAATTCCATGTCTACTCGTGTATCGCACACTCAAGGCCATCAGGATGACGTGCCAATCGGCTCCCTTGTAAGTCCTTCTGCATACTCTTTGTCTCTTTCTCCTTCTCATAATAACTGTCCATATGCATCTCCACAACCAACTGCTGAAACACCATCAAATCAAATGGTCACTAGGTCTCAAAATAATATTTTCAAACCCAAAGTGGTTTTCGATTACCTTGCAACCTCCACCATAAAACACCTTTCGCTTACCCCAAATACCTTTAGTCAAGCATCCAAATATCCTGAATGGTAGGCTGCTATGAATGAAGAACACATAACTTTACTTAAAAATAAAACTTGTTCATTGGTTCCATCTACTCCCTCTCAAAACATAGTTGGGTGCAAATGGGTGTTTCGTGTCAAACACAAGCCTGATGGATCCATAGAGCGTTACAAAGCCAGATTAGGGGCAAAAAGATTTCATCAATGTCCTGGAATTGAATTTCATTCCACCTTCAGTCCAGTTATCAAAACCACAACTATTCACCTCATTTTGTCCCTAGTTGTGTCTCTTAAATGGTCGTTGCGTCAACTTGACGTAAACAATGCTTGCTTTCATAATCACATACGAATTTTATATAGTGCAGATAAGTTTTTTTTTGTCCGCAGCTGAGGAGTATTTTTGTAGCCCATTAACTATAACCACAAATAGGAAATGATTAGAATTGTAATTATACCTTAATATTTATCTTTTCCAGTTCAGAAATTGTGAGCATATCTTGTTGTTTTTCGTTTCAGAGTGGTGTGGTTAAGAGATGAATTGTAGTTAACAAAGAGGATCATAAGGCAATAATCGGAAAAACATGGAAATATACAAAGTATACTTAAAGTTCCAAGCTTCCAGCCATACGTAAAGGTATGTGTAAAAGTGGCAAAGACAATGATGTAGTTCAAGTCTTTTTTTAGGTTCGAAGTTCAAGAGTTCTTTTGGCCTATTATCCATAAGCATAGAGAGGCAATGATTAGAATAGAAGTTCAAGAGTTTTTTGGTGTCATTTATTAGAATTTTAAGATTAAAGAGCAATTTTGAACGACTCATAAACAAATGTAGATTGCGAAGAAGGATCTGGTGTAAAGTGTGAAGTAAGATTTCAAAATGAATAAGGGAGAAAAGATATGGAAAGGACATCTAAAGTACAATAAAAGCTTGTGTAAATCTGAGGATTTATTTATGCACAAAACATCTGAGGTAGAGTATAAGGAAAAACCATATATTGTTAAATCTTACAAAAGCCTGGAAGTGTTTGAAAGCCATAACACTTGGGAGGTAAATTATAAGTAAAATGGAAAAAGGCATTGAAATAAAGTAGGGGTCAGTTTTCAAGCATGCAATGGATTCCAAGAATTGAAGAGAATCATAAATTGGGTGTGTTAGAGTGAATTTGAACTTTCTTGAGAGTAAGTATAAGATTTTCTGCATAGTTTGGTTAAATGTATATGGAAAACTTGATCTAAAGAATTTTGGGAACTTGGAAAATATAGTATAAACTGAACCATTATGTTGTTGTTGTGTGTGTGTCTTTAGAACTTGCCTGGCGAATGTGTCATATGCATGAAGGTCATATGAAATCTCAATGCAATTACATGTCTTTCATTTCAATTATATGAAGCAAAGTATATAGCCCCTCTTGAGACTGTACTGGAGGCTGCCCCGGAGATTGAGGAGGATGAGGTTGTGATGACTGCCTTTTTTGGCGATACTTTACCACTATCAGACCCTCCCGCGATGCTAGGAAGCACTACCATTCTTCAGACCACACTTCTGATGCCGATGAGGCCTGACCAGCACGAAAAAGAGAGAGGCAGGAGCTTGAGGCAGCCCAAAGGTAGTCCATTCTTGATGAGGAGATGCGGCAGCAGAGGGCCCGCGAGGTCGATGCTCTGGTTCTAGGAGAAATACTGATGGTGTTCCCATTGTTGGTGAGGGCGCTACTGATGGCATCCCTAGTGTTGATCCAGCGAGTTCCGGGAAATCAAATCCACCAGCTTCTTGATGGGTCTTTGGCGCATTTGCGCCACAGGTTTATTTCACCCTATACTTACTTTTTATTTTATGCATTGAGAGCAATTGCACCTTATTTTGTTGGGGTGGGGTAAATGGATTGTGAGTGAAGGGTGAAGTCTGAGTAACCCAACTCATAATCCTCTCTTGGGGTTTTCTT
>NW_006238927.1:198991-208843 GCF_000226075.1 Solanum tuberosum | reverse complement strand
TGGATTGTGAGTGATAGGGTGAAGTCTGAGTAACCAAACTCTTAATCCTCTCTTGAGGTTTTCTTATCTGTGTTCATTTCCCGCAAGGGATTGTTTACTTTTATGTTGAACCGACATGTTAGGATTGTATGTGTAGAAGTAAGTAGAAGAATGAAAGCATGATGGCATAAAAAGCATAAAATTGATACCTGTCCAAAAAATTTGAAATGTGCTAGATCTATAGGTTGAATGAGCTGAATGTGTAGGATCTTCATATGACATGATAAGGAACCGGTATGATAGCATGACTTAAACTAAAACTTGAACTTGGTAACTCAATAATCCGATAATGAAACAATGTGCCAAGGGCGTGTGAGAAAAGTTTGAATGTTCATGCAGTATGTGCCAATCTAGAACTTGCCCCGTTGGTCCTGCTAAGATAATCTACGCTAGAACTTGGGAAATGATCATATGACCTTGTTCAAATAAGACCACTCAAGCCTAAAAGTCAACCAAAAGAAATAAATTCTCCATTCGATCCAAATGTTTGAGCGTAATGAATACCACTTCTTTCAATACACCTAATTCACCTTCCCTAAAAGATTGTTTTGACCTCGGTCCCTCCTTGGATATGTGTACCTTAACTTAGGACAAAAGCCTAAGTTGAGGGTGGCTAATTCAAAAAGTTAACTTAATCTTGGCCCTGGTCCGACATAGAATATTGTGTACCTTAACTCATGTAAAATACATAAGTTGAGGGTGGCTATGAAAAAGGAAACCGCAAGAAAAAGGGTATGAAAAGATTTTGTGTAGAAGAAAGAAAAAGTAAAGAAACAAAGAAAAAGATGTGATTGAAGTCAAAGAAGTGAAAAGATGAATGACAAAAGTTTTGAAAGAAACAAAGAAAGATGAAGCAAAAGAAAATAAAGAAAAATAAGAGTGATAAAGTCAAAAGTCACATCTGTGTTGAAGAGAGTCAAGCGAAAGAGCAGAAATAAAAAAAGATGTCAAGAATTGGCTGAGAAAAGAGGTAAAAAGCCAATGTAGTGTCAAGGAGGGCAAAAAAGTCACTAAAAAGTACCCAAATGTACCCTACCTGACCCTGAGTCTACGTTACAAGCTAAGAAAGTCCTATAGTAATCCTAGTGACTAGTTTTGAGAGTTTATGTAGTGAAAATAATGGCAAGCCTATGGTATTGAGCACTACCTGTACTTGAAGTCACTTCTGAGCGTGAGTGCTGAATGAATCCTTAAACTTGAAATTCATATCTAATGTGTGAAAAATGATTTATTTTGAAGTGAGGGCACTAGTTACATTGTTGGAGAGTTGGTACCTTTCTGATTGTGAAAAGTGTATGTTGTGATGTCTATTGGTCGATCTATGTCATGTTCTGATCCGCATGAGTTAACTTGTTGAGTCTAGATGAAAAGATTTGCACTAAGTGATGGAATTGATCGAAAAGGCCATGTTATTGCTTGAGTTTGTAAGTTTGCTTCTACATAAGTGTCATTTAGAGTTTTAGTGTGTCGCTTGAGGACAAACAACAAGTTAAAGTTGAGGGTGTTGATATACTGTGAGTTTACCGTATTTTTGATGCATTTCACTTAAAGTTTGTGTGTGTCTTGGGCTAGTTTGTTATTAGAAATAATGTTTTGTGTGTAATTCTTGCAAGAAATAAGCATGGATGTGGTTGAAGAAGATGCGAGTTGAAAATTGCAGAAGTAGCCAAATAATGGAGCCAACCACGGACCATAAGTCCAGTGACGAGCTGTGGATGGGCATTCGTAGGTCCTGGTCTGGAAGTTGAGTTTCAATATTCAAACCACGAATTGACAGGACGGACCGTAGTCCAATCCACATACCGTAGGAGGGCAAGTATAGGTGGAAAATCAAGGAAGTCTGACCAAGTGTGGAACCACGAAGGCATCGACAGACCATAGGTCGACCCACGGGACGTCCTGCACATCTGTCAATTGAAGATCAGAGAATTGAAGTTCCAGTGCCTGATTTTATTTTCTAAGTGTTGGACCACGAAGGGTGACCTACAAACCGTAGGTCGAGGTGTCAACAAAAACCGCGTCTGAGTAGTTTATTTCCTTATTTTGTTTCCTGTTTAGTTTAGGATTTTATTTCTATAAATAGGAGTAGTAATCCTCTTTTTTGGGGGTTAGGCATTATTGTAAACTTCTAGTTTTTGTTCTCTGGGAATTAAGTTGCAAACTTTTAGCAATTAAATTTCCGGATTTCATTTTCTACAATTTTCACTTTGAAATTCAATTCAAGATTTCGGGTTCATCTATGCTAATTGTAAGTTCATGAATTCTTTCAACCTAATTATGAATTGTGAACTCTCAAGCATGAGTAGCTAAATCCACAACTAGGGTTGTGGGAACCATGAACAATTAACAAAGTATGAATAATAATTAAGTAATTCTTGAATAGTATTTATGCATATATTGTTAATCATTTCGTTTAGAAGTCTTTTTAACGGGTGCACACGTTAGAACTCGCCTCGTTCCTACTTGCTGGACCAATGAGGTAATGAATGAGAAAGGGATTAAACAACAGAGATTTAGTGGATGATATCTAATAGTCTAATTTCAATTGAAGTGAGGGTGAAAACTAAACTACATTGATATGATGACTAATCTAGGGTAAATGTAAGGGTTAGTAAAGCATACACTCGTAGACACACCAAGTTGGGTGGTGAAATTCCCTACTTGGAGGACCAATCACTTAGGGATACCTAACTTACTAACTTTGCATGTAAAACACTAGGAAATGATTACTATTATTAGGGGGAACACACATACCCTAGTTTCCTTCTCATATTGATAAACCAAAGTTTGAATTTTGTTTAATTGTTACTTAAGCATTCAAATATGTTACTTACTTACAAAATCCCTTTGTTTACTTTTCTTGGAAATAGTTTGACTAAATAGAGATAGTAGTGAGTTAAGTTTAAGTCTAAACCATATTTCTCATGGGATCGACCCCAACCTACAAGTTGGGTTCCTTATTTGACAACGATCACTTATACTTCTTTAGGGAGGTGTAATTTGAACATATCATTTATGAATATATGCATGTTTTGATGAAATTATTGCAAATGATTTTGGGATGCTTTGAAAGGAAGTATCAATGTTATTGTGAAGGGTTTTCTCATATACTATTCTGATGATGATTGTGAAAGGTATTTCTCACATATGGGTTCACATTGGTGAAAGGTTTTCTCATCCATGTTGAATTGTGTTTAAGGAGTTATTCTATGTTTTGATATTAAAGATGCGGATTGGTACTGATAATTGTTTTTCCTATGTTATATTATAAAATTGACTTTTATCTATCCCACTGGGATTTAGACTTAGCACCAAGAGGGCTTTGAGGCTGAGGTTCAAATAGGATAGTCTCTAGTAGCAACCTCTAGTCCCTAACTACGTACCCCCGTAAGATTGTTTTTTAATGACCTAGCTAGTGAATCTACTTTATCAAAAGATGGTATGTACGGATTCTACATTGGCAAGTAGATTCCCCTTCTTTTGATATGAGGGATATACCAAATTCCATGATACAACTCTCATGGTCTTATTGTCGGTTAAAGCTAATATCCCACAAAAAGACTATGCTTCTTCAAATTTTTCTTATGTCCTTTATGTTAATCTATTTGACCATATTCCATGATTTACATGTCATTGGTTCTCTAAGTCATAAATGTTCAAAGGATGATCATGTCTACATGTTTTTAAGTCATTCATGTTACCATGTCTATTTTATGCATATTGCTCCATACTTAGTACATTTCATGTACTAATGCATACTTGTGCCTACATTGTTTCACTAATGTTGGGTCCAAGACTCCTACCTCCCATACTCGTGGCTAGTAGGTTTCCTTGGCTTTGAAGATTGGTGAGTCCTCATGTTTCTAGAAACGAGATACTTTTATAGATTTATGTCAATTCCATTTTCATACTTTGTATGTGATGTATGAGTTACATCCCAATCGCTTTCCTTGCGATGTATTAATGGCCTATTGAGACTTATGTTAAACTTTCGCTTGTCAAACTCTTTAAAATATGAAAATGCTATCTTTTGAATTCTTTATTTCTATTATCTTGTATGATGTACGCTACGTGGTTTGTGTAGGACCTCTCGGGGTCCTATACGCCATGTTACACCTATGGTATACTTTGGATCGTGACATTTCCTTATGTCGAATGTAGCTCCAAGCTAATTTAACAAAAAAAAAATGCCCCTTTGTATCTAACATCCAGCAAGGTTTATCATTTTCTACCCTTCCCCTAGGAGGCTTAATGTGGCAGATAATATGTTCTGCCAGCTCTAATGAGAGAATCTCATTTACTAATTCTTCATTTCATTTCCCTTGATTAGTTAGATCCTCTATCTTGGAGTAGCTTTCATCCCATTCGAAATTGTCCCTTGTGATACTATAGAGATCACCTAAAAGGCTAAACTTGTCTAGTTATCACGCCATTTGGAAGCTAATGATCCTCTTCTTAGCTGCCACATGATCTTGTGTTGTATTAGATCACTAGATTGTAGCATTTTCTTCCAAACTTGTGATCCACCTCCTCCAACTTTCCACATTACCAAGTTGGCATGCTTACTCCTACAATATTTGTTCTGCATATATTCACTCCATAAAGACTACTTTGTTCTAAAGTTCCACCAAAGTTTGCAACAATGCCATAGAAACATATCTCATAGAGGAATAAGTAGCATTTTTTGATGGAATGAATCAATCATTATGATAACCTGTCAGTATATATATATATATATATATTACTATAAGTGGGAAGTGCTTAACCCCAAAGTTGATTTACCATTTTGACCCTACAATATTACTTAAATATTAATTTATTAAAAATTAAATTTGCTAATAATCTCAACCGTAATTTAATTCTCTAGAAACTTATAGTTACTGCTCAACATCCTCGATCATTGTAACATAAACGTATAGTTGCTACTCAACCTCCTTGATCAGTGTGACAGCCCTTTTCCGACGCTCAAGTTTCGTTGCTTTAATTAACAGTTGATTCAAAACCTTTTCAGATACTTCACTCATCTATATAAATTTCTCCAACAACATGTCATTGTCAATTAATCTGTTTCTTTTTTCTCTGCTTCAATCAAATACATCATTGTCAGGTAGAAAAAAATTCTCCTTTTTAGTTGTTTTCCCTGTTTACTGTGTATGTCTTTATCTGACTTATTTCGTTACATTCTATTTATCATGAGTTGATATGTTCTTGATATTGTGTTTTTTATATCACACAAATTTGTTTTCTTCTTTATCAATAGCCACTCTGTTTTTCCTGTTTTATGTTTATTTGTTTATCCAACTTATTATGTTTCACCTGCAAGTGTTGCGCATAAATCAAGCTTTGAACCTTTAAAAAAAGTTTGACAAAATTATAAGCAACTTATCAAATCCCTTACCCCATCCAAAAACTAACAACAACACATATGTTAAAGTGTTGGAATTTTGCAAATGTTCGGAGGTGATGGCATATTGGGAAGTGGAATATTGGCTGGCATTTGAGGTGGCTGGTGTTCGTAATTTGGGAATAGTCGGTATTAGCTGTTGGAAATGTTGGCAAATATGTAATGCTCAGCAATGGTGGCTGTTGTTGATAAATTGGGAATAGTGGGTAATTGTGGAATTGTTGGCTGAGGCAACAAGGGGATCGTTGGCAAGTTTGGAAGTTGCAGTAGGCTACATGCAACATGACTTGGGGTGATGTTTGATCAGGACAATACTGTTATGGTCACGAAGAGGATTGAACAATTGCTGAAAGGTCCCATTGTTGTATAATTTGCTAGATGACTTTGTTTTACAAGGAAATTATGTTGTGTTTTGAGTTGATTTGAATTTAATAATCTCTATAGGGTTTATATAGGGAAAGTTCTTTGGGACTATATGCATAATTAGATTAGATGTTAGGTGTTAGTTAACCTTCTTGAATGTTGGTTTGAGGAAATTGATTTGGTGAAATACTTATCCATATAAGATATTTACACCTATATTCCCAGTACAGTAACCCTGAAATGAAGAATTGACATGTGAAAGGTGTGATCTTTAGATTCTAATGTGATGCCTAAATTAGATATTCTTAGACAAGTATTTAGTTGTGATAGAAAATGTGGTTAAAGCTAGAATGAAATGCTCTCAGATGTGCCCTGCAGTGGTCACGTCTAGTATTTAAGTCGAGAAGGGTAAAGGGATAGGATTATTTTCCACCGAGTTCCGAACTATGTGCCTATTTACCTTTGGGAATTTTTGATGTGAGACCAAAATACATATTTTGAATCATTATTTGCTTCACATTTATTATTTATATTTGTCCTTTTTGAGTGTGAATTTTATGGATTGTGCTAAATAGTATATTTTATTTGTAGTATTAAATTGGTGGAAAAATGAAGAAGTTTGGAGCTAAAACGAATTAAAGATGGAAAGTTGAATAGGAAATCAAACAGGTAGTTTAATGAATTAAATTTAATATAATATAATATATTTATATATAAAGTTGGTTAGATGCAAAATTGCGGCAGAATTAAAAATCTGCCATTCCACCATTGCCATGTGGCAATTTTTGGCAGCCAAGAGAAATAGACGGCTGTAATGTGCAATTCAAACAGCCTGCAGCTGCCACGTGTCAGCAGTCGGAGGGTTCTTATTACTATGAAGGCGGCAGCAACATAAGTAGCAAATAATTCACGCGAGAAAAAAAAAAGAAATCCAATTCTTTTTGGTTTTGGATTTCTAATTTTATTTGGACTCAACTATTTTATTTAGGATTTTTTTTCTATATCTATAAATAGTCCATAGAAATAATTATTTTAGGGGATACTTTTTAGGGCTCTTTTCTTCTTATTATTTGGAAGTTAGACCTTATTATTTTAGTTCTAATTTTTGGTTTAGGAGATTAACTTGCAACTCTAGCAATTCTTGATTTTCTAAGTTCGTTTTGAAGATTTTAACTTTGAAATTCAAGTTGGGTTTTTGGATATCTTCTTCTCATTACGTAAGTTCATGCATTCTTCTTCTACAAATATGAATTGTGTTCTCGCTACTATGGGTAATTAAATCCACAACTAGGGTTGTGGGAACTATGAGCGATTAACAAAGTATGAATAGGAACTAAGTAATTCTTGAATAGTGTTATTGCATGCATTGATAATTCTTTCATTTAGAAGTCTTTTTAGCTGCTGCAAACGTTAGAACTCGCCTTGTTGCTACTTGCCGGACCAAGGAGGTAGTTAATAAGAAAAGAATTATCAACATAGATTTAGTGTGATACTATCTAATAGCTAATGTCAATTGGTGCGAGGGTGAAAACTAAGTCATACATTGATGTGATGTCTAATATGAGGTAAATGTAAGGGTTAGTAAATTATACACACGTAGCCAGACCAAGGTGTGGGGTGAAATTTTCTATTTGCCGGGACCAAGGGATTTAGAGATACATAACTTATCACTTTGCATGTAGTACACTAAGAAAGGATTACTATTACTAGGATTACCGCGTTATAAGCTTATGGGGAACACGTACACCCTAGTTACTTTCTCTCATTGATAACAACAAAGTTAAATCCTGCTCACTTGTTACTTAACCACAATTTTCAGAATTTGTTTCACAAATCTTCCCCCCTTTAATTACTTATTTCGGAAATACGTTGACTAAATGAATATAATCGTAGGTTAAGTTTAAGTCTAAACCATATTCCTCGTGGGATCAAGCCCAACCTCCAAGTTGGGTTTTTTACTTGATAATGATCGCATATACTTCTTTAGGGAGGTGTAATTTGAGCGTATCAAATTTTGGCGCCATTGCTGGGGAATAAGGCTTTTAGATTAAGTTTAACTACATTATTGAACTTTAGTAAAATATTTTCCGATTTTACATTTTTTTTAGTTTTATTTTCTACATGTTTAAACTCTAGTGTATGCCAAGTACAAAGAGTCGATGTGAATTCTTGACCCCCTACGATCCTGAATTGAAAAAAAAACTTTGAGGAAAATGGCTAATCAAGGAGTACACAATAATTCAATCGGAGAGGGTCAAGGAGATGGAATCTGAGTAACTAAGATGTCTGCGTTGTGCCGCGATGTTAAATTAAGCTCTTATTGGGAGGCAACCCAATTAGTAGCATAACTTCTTATTTTATTTTTATTTTATTAGTGTCACTTTTTTTGTCTTGTTTTTGCAGATTAAGGGAAGTCTGAGTACCCAAAAATCAAAGGAGCATGCTTGAGCTTAAGTGTGGGGTGCGGTCGACCCTTGATGAAAATAAAGAGAACATGCTACTAGCTAGGCCATAAGGCCTCAGGGAGTTTTCCTAACCCTTGTTTTAAATTTTATTTGATGCTTTGGGGACATAGCATATTTTTAAGTTTGGGGTGAAGGAATGAATTCCTAGTTTTTACTATTTTATTGAGTCTTTTCTTTTTTTAGGATGGGTTCTTTTGCTTTTGTTTTCGGTTCTTTTCCCAATGATAGTCCCTTTGAACCGAGTGTCTTCTATTTTTTAGAAATAAATTTTCTTTTAATTTTTTTTGAGAGAAAAGAAAAGGCCCTTTTGAGTGTTGTGATACAACTTGTTATTTAGGCCTAATATTTTAGTAGTACTTTCTTGTGAATGCTTGATTAAAAAAAATGCAGACTCTTTGACATTTAAGTTCATGATTGTGACTTTGTATATAGCTTATTTTATTTTGTAGTTTGTTATGATCTTGTCTCTCCTAGAAGTAGAAGTCATCCATTGATACGCTCAAATTACACCTCCCTAAAGAAGTATAAGCGATCGCTATCAAGTAAAGAACCCAACTTGTAGGTTGGGGTCGATCCCATGAGGAAAATGGTTTAGACTTTACTTTAACCAACAATTATATTCGATTAGCCAAAGTACTTCCAGAAACAAGAAATAAAGGGGGGAATTTGTGAAACAAATTGTAAGAGTTCAGTAAGCAATCAAAAAACAAAAGTTAATTTCGATTTTTTTTATCAAGATGAAAAAATTAACTAGGGTATACGTGTTCACCACAAGCTCATAACACAGTAATTCTAGTAACCGCAATTCTTTCCTAGTGTATTACATGCAAAGTGATAAGTTAGGTATCTCTAAATCCTTGATCCGGCATCTAAAGAATTTCACCCCGCACCTTGATCCGGCTACGTGTGTATGGTTTACTAACTCTTACCTTTACCTCATATTAGACATCATAATTGATGTTTGGCTTAGTTATTACCTCGTACCAATCGACACTAGCCTATTAGATAGTATCACACTATATCTATGTTGATAATTCTTTTCTTGTTGATTACTTCCTTGATCCGGCAAGTAGCAACAAGGAAATTTCTAACGCGTGCACTCGTTGATATACCGTAAGTTTACGGTATTTCTAATACATTTCACTTACAAGTTGTGTGTGCCTAAGGCCTTTTTATATTGGTTTTGATGTGTTTTTATCATGTTTCGCAGGAAAGACTTTCAGGCGCGGAAGTGTAGAGACAGCTGAAAGAAACGCAGAAGAAAGGCATTTACGGAGGTGAGCTACGGACCGTAGGTCCATTCACGGTCCGTAGGAGATGACCGTAGATCAGCAGGCAAGGCATGGAGGACAAATCAGGGAATTCTGACCAAGTGTGGAACCACGACGTCCATTGATGGTCCGTAGATTGATCTACGGACCGTACTGTTGATCTGTAGAGTGATACTGCGAGGGTTCCAGTACCTGATTTTGAAGATTCTAAGTGTGGAGCTACGGAGGGGATTGACAGACCGCAGATCGATGTACGGTCCGTACTGCTGGTCTGTCATTTGCTTTAGAGAAGCTGATTTTTGGAAGCTGA
>NW_006238927.1:198787-198891 GCF_000226075.1 Solanum tuberosum | reverse complement strand
ATCTACGGACCGCAGATGGGGTTCGTAAATGGATGCAAATGAAAAATTTCACAAAGTGTGAAACCATGGAGGTGGACTACGGTCCGTAGATCCATCTACGGACA
>NW_006238927.1:195834-198777 GCF_000226075.1 Solanum tuberosum | reverse complement strand
CCAAGAAGATAGCCTCCTACTCAAAAAGGGGCAAGCCAAAATCTGTTGCCCCTAGTTTCCGGTTAATTGATGAGGACACAGATGCCGACACTGATCCAACATATGTGCCTCTCAACCGTAGGACTTCTCGCGCTGCACCCAGAGGCATCCCCTGGAAGGTTCTTCCCGACGTAGTCACTGTCTCCCAGTTTGATGAGGAGCACACACTGATCGGGTCACCAATTGGGGCTGCTTCCAGTTCAGAGGGGTCTATATCCGGACCTGAGTCCGACCATGCTTCAGGCTCCGAGTCTGCCCATCCTTCAGGATCTAAGCCTGACCATGCTGCAGGGTCCAGTGCTAAATCAGCCACAGAATCTGGTGAGAATGACCAAGCAGCCTCGTCTGATGAGGCAACTAGCTCAGAGTCCATACCGGTACCACGGAATGATGACCCCACTCCAGTAGCTGGCGAGCCTAATAGATGGTGCGTAGAGGGCCAATGGCAAATATATAGGGATGCCAAGATGATCAATGACAAACAGAAAATGGCCGAGGAGCGCAGAGTCCTTACAGGGAGCTTGCACACTGTCCCGGACATCCACCGGCTGTTTAACTTTCACAAGTGTTACTGGATGGCGCGAGACCTAGGGACGTATAGTGAGGAAATGGTGCGAGAATTCTACACCTCATATGCCGCCACTCTCCGCGGTTCGATTACCAAAAGGTCAAAGACCTTAGCCCAAGACCCTCTCATTTCCACTATAGTCCGGGGTTTTCCGGTGGACATATCACCTGCCACCATTAGCCGTTTTCTCTATGGTCCTACCACGGGTCACTCTTGGTCTCTTAACACTTCAGAGTTTGACTACCGATGGGACATCGTACGGAGTGGTGCTTTCCAGAGGAACGCTGAGCAGCGAGAGACTGTTCTATTGTGGTTGGCCAGATACTTTGCTGCAGATGGCGAGCGTGCGGAATGGGTTGCCGCTCCACGGTTGGGCATCTTAAGGGCCACATTAAATTTTGTGGCCAAGTTCTTCTGGCTGCTGGTACGGAACAGAGTGTCGCCGACAAAAGCTGATAATCAAGTCACTTGGGATAGAGCAGTCATGGTTGCAGCATTGGTAGCAAGAGTGGAGATCGATTTTGCCCGCATACTGCTGGCAGAAATTCACGAGAGGGCTTTCAGGACCTCAACTACTTACCCCTTCCCATGTCTGATTTTTCATATGTGCAGGGACTCTGGAGTGCCGATTTGGCATTGTGACAAGTTAGTCCACCCTATAGGGGGATTAGACATCGGCCTTATTCGAGATGAGACAAATGTGGCAGCACCTCGCAGAGAGCCCCAGATTGAGGTACCTCCCTTGGGTACCAATCTTGCAGACACAGTGGGGCAGGCACAGGGCGGTGACCCCATTATCCCAGATCACGCCGACACTGTCCCGTGCTCTTCTTCTCAGGCAGCTAGTATGGCTCATAGCTCTTCCCGGTCCACACCACAATTAGGAGCTACTGTTGTCCCATTAGCCAGAGTACAAAATTTAGAGGCTTAGATGGCTACATTGCTGCATCACATCCAGCCATGGATGCAGAAGTCGATAGCTAAGTCCGAGGCGAGGATGGAGCGCAGGATGGAGGGGACAATGGACCGGAAGGTCCAAGCTGTTAATAAGAGGCTTGATGCCTTTGAGTTGAGAGTTCTCGAGCGATCAGCCCCGGCTACAGATCTATCTGCTTTACAGGCTGATTTAGCCAGCCTCCGGACTGACGTTGATACTATTCTTGCTGCACCTTCAGTTGAGACTCAGGCTGCTCCTACTGCACTGGCTGATGATACAGGGCTAGAGGCTCTATTTAGTGGGACCGCCGAGGAGGGGCCTGCACTGACACATGCCAAAGGCAAGCGGCACCGCTCTCATCGCACGGAGGAAGAGAAAGCTCAGAAAAGACAGCGTCGGCAGGAGAAGGAGGCTAGGAGGGCTTCGATTATAGCCGAAGAGTTGCGCCAGTAGAGAGTGCGTGAGAGGGGCATCGACCTCTGCTGCAGAGGTTCAGCCTGTTTTGAAGGATGTGGTGAGCACCACTGATGGTGCGGAGAGATTGTTAGAGAGCACTACTAAGGGTGCTATGATTGCTGATGTGGGCACTTCTGAGGGTGCCCCCACTGTTGGTGCAGCGGGTTCTGGGAAATCGGATCCCCCTGTTTGTTGATGATTCGCAGGTGCTTTGCGCCACAGGTTTGCTTCACCCATTCCATTTTCTTTTAATGTTTATGTATGCATTGGGGACAACTGCATCTATTTTTTTTTGTTGCGGGGTAAATGGATTGTGAGTGATAGGGTGAAATCTGAATAACCCAACTCATGAATCCTCTCTTGGGGTTTTCTTGCCAGTGTTCTTTTTCTCCAAGGGACTGTTTAATTTTTGTTGAACCGGCATGTCTTAGGATTGTATGTGTAGAAGCATGATACAGAATGAAGCATAATGGCTTATAAAAAAATGATACCCGTCAGATTTTGGGATATATGCTAGAAGTTATAGGCTACGATTAGTTGAATGTGCTGGTTCTGAGTATGACATAATCATGAACCAACTTGAAAGCATGACTTAAGCTGAAACTTGAACTGGGGAATCTGATAACCTGATGATGGAACTATGTGCCAAGAGTGTGTGAGAATCGTTGAGTGTTCAAACAGTTTTTGTGCAAAACTAGAACTTGCCTGGTTAGTCCTGCTAAGACAATTCAATCTAGAAGTTAGGAAGTGATCATAGGCCATTGTTCTGAAAAGTCCACAAATCGCCTAAAAGAAGGATACAACCAAATGAAATAAATGCTCCCTTTGATCCAAAACTTTGAGCCTAAAATTAAACCATTTCTTCTTAAACCCTGAACTCACTTTCCCATAATCTACTATGTTGGACCCGGTCCCTCCTTGGACATGTGCACTTCGACCTAGG
>NW_006238927.1:186830-192755 GCF_000226075.1 Solanum tuberosum | reverse complement strand
TTTTGTTCAGGTACGCGTCTTCAATCCACGAGACTGACTTACGGACCGTCAATAGATCTACAGTCCATAAGTCCCTTCCGTCACTCGGGACTTAGAAAATATTTCAGCATCCAACAATCAGCTTCTCTGAAGCAAACGACGGACCAGCAGTTCTGTAGCTTTATACTTAGACTCTTCAAAAATCAGGTACTGGAACCCTCGCAGTATCACTCTACGGATCAACAGTACGGTCCGTAGATCAATCTACGGACCGTCGATAGACGCGGTGGTTCCACACTTGTCAGATTTCCTTGATTTGTCCTTTATGCCTTGCCTGCTGATCTACGGTCATAGCCTACGGACCGTGAATGGACCTACGGTCCGTAGATCACCTCCGTGAATGCCCTGTTTCTGCATTTCTTTCAGTTGTCTCTATACTTCCGCGCCTGAACATCTTTCCTGCAAGATATGATTAAAACACATAAAAACCAATATAAAAAGTCCCTAGACACACACAACTTGTAAGTGAAATGTATTAGAAATACCGTAAACTCACGGTATATCAACACCCTCAACTTAATTTCGTTGTTTGTCCTCAAACGACGAACTACAACTCTAAACGACAATTGTATAGAAGCAAACATTTTCAAACCCAAGCAATCACATGGCTCTCTACCCTCCTCATTGTTCGGGTGCACATTCGTTCTATTAGACTCGACAGGCTAATTCATGTGGATCACACCATGACACAGATTGAACAACTGACACACAACATACACCTTCTCACTATCACCACAGTACCAACTTTCCGTCAATGTAACTAGTGCCCTTACTTCAAACGAAATCCCTTTTTCCCAAGAATGAATGACATTCATGGTACAAGGATTTATTCAACACTCACGCTCAGAAGTAATTTCAAATACAGTTAGTGCTCAATGCCATAAGCTTGCCCTTATTTTCACTACTTAGACTCTCTAAAGTAGACTCTCGGATCACTATAGGGCTTTCTTGGCTTGTAACGTAGGCTTAGGGTTAGGTGTGGTACATTTGGGTACTGCTTAGTGACTTTCTGCCCTCCTTGACATTACACTCGGCTTTCAACTTCTTTTTTCCCTATTTTTGTCATCCTATCGTTTTACTTTCTTTCCCTTAATTTTCTTCAATCACGAATGTGACTTCAGACTTTGTAGCTCTTTTTTTTAAATTTTTTTTCATCACTCTTTTCATACCCATTTTTCTTTCAATTCCCTCTTTCATAGCCACCCTCAACTTATGGATTTTCCATTAGTTGAGGTACACAATACCCGATGTCAGGTCAGGGCTAAAATTGAAGTTACTTTTTACATTAGCCACCCTCAACTTAGGATTTTGGCCTAAATTGAAGTGCACATGTCCAAGAAGGGACCGGGGCAAACATAGTAGATTATGGGAAAGTGAGTTCAGGGTTGAGAAAGAAATGGTTTAATTTTAGGCTCAAATTATTTGTATCAAAGGGAGCATTTATTTCATTTGGCTGGATCCTTCTTTTAGGCAATTTGTGGATTTTTCAGAACAATGACCTATGATCACTTCCTAACCTCTAGATTGAATTGTCTTAGCAGGACTAACCAAGACAAGTTCTAGTTTTTGTCACAAAAAACTAGTTTGAACACTCAACGATTCTCACACACTCTCGGCACATAGTTCCATCATCAGGTTATCAGATTACCTGGTTTAAGTTTCAGCTTAAGTCATGCCATCAAGTTGGTTCATGATTATGTCATACTCAGATCCGACACATTCAACTTATCGTAGTCTACAACTTCTAGCACACATCACAAAATCTGACAGGTATCATTTTTCATAAGCCATCATGCTTCTTTCTTTTTCATGCTTCTACACATACGATCCTAACACATGCCGGTTCAACAGAAATTAGACAATCTCTTGGAGAAAAAGAACACAGGCAAGAAAACCCCAAAAGAGGATTCATCAGTTGGGTTATTCAGACTTCACCCTATCACTCACAATCCATTGACCCCACCCCCTACAAAAATAGAGGCGATTGTCCCCAATGCATACACAAACAGTAAAACAAAAAGGATTGGGTGAAGCAAACCTGTGGTGCAAAGCGTCGGCGAATCATCAACAAGCAGGGGGGTCCGGTTTCCCGGAGCTCGCTGGAACAGTGGTGGTGGCACCCTCAGTAGTGCCCACATCTGCAATCATAGCACTCTCAGTAGTGCTCTCTATCAATCTCACCGCACCATCAGTGGTGATCACAACGTTCCTTAAAATAGGCTGAACCTCTGCAACTCGGGCAGAGCTCGATGCCCCTGCAACTCTCTCACGCACCCTTTGCTGGCGCAACTCTTCGTGTGCAATCGAAGCCCTCCTAGCCTCCTTCTCCTGCCGACGCTGTCTTTTCTGAGCTTTCTCTTCCTCCGTGCGATGAGAGCGGTGCCGCTTGCCTTTGGCATGTGTGTCAGTGCAGGCCCCTCCTTGGCGGTCCCACTGAATAGAACCTCTAGCACTGTATCATCAGCCTGTGCAGTAGGAGCAGCCTGAGTCTCAGCTGAATGTGCAGCAAGAATGGCATCAACGTCAGTCCGGAGGCTGTCTAAGTCAGCCTGCAAAACAGATAGGTTTATGGTCGGGGCTGATCGCTCGAGGACTCGCAACTCAAAGGCATCAAGCCGCTTATTAACAGCCTGGACCTTCCGGTCCATCATCCCCTCCATCCTAGCATCGGACTCGGCTATCGACTTTTGCATCCACGGCTGGATGTGATGCAGCAGTGTGGCCATCTGAGCCTCTAACTTCTGTACTCTGGCCAATGGGACAACAGTAGCTCCCAATTGTGGTGTGGACCGGGAAGAGCTAGTAGCCATACTAGCTGCCTGAGAAGAGGAGCCTGGGACAGTGTTGGTGTGGTCTAGGATAATGGGGTCACCGCCCTATGCCTTCCCCACTGTGTCTGCAAGATCGGTACCCAAGGGAGGTACCTCAATCTGGGGTTCTCTACGAGGTGCTGCCACATTTGCCTCATCTCGAATAAGGCCGATGTCCAGTGCCTCTGTATGGTGGACTAACTTGTCACAATGCCAGATCGGCACTCCAGAGTCCCTGCACAAATGAAAAATCAGACACGGGAAGGGGTAAGTAGTGGAGGTCCTGAAAGCCCTCTCGTGAATCTCTGCCAGCAGCATGCGGGCAAAGTCGATCTCTACTCCTGCTACCAATGCTGCAACCATCACCGCTCTATCCCAAGTGACTTGATTGTCAGCTTTTGTAGGCGACACTCTGTTACGTACCAGCAGCCAGAAGTACTTGGCCACAAAATTTAATGTGGCCTTCCGGATGCCCAACCATGGAGCGGCGACCCATTCCGCACGCTCACCATCTGCAGCAATGTACTTGGCCAACCATAGTAGAACAACATCTCGCTGCTCAGCATTCCTCTGGAAAGCGCCACTCCATACGATGTCCCAGCGGTAATCAAACTCTGAAGTGTTAAGAGACCAAGAGTGGCCCGTGGTAGGACCATAGAGAAAACGGCTGATGGTGGAAGGTGATATGTCCACCGGACAACCCCGGACCATAGTGGAAGTGAGAGGATCTTGGGCTAAGGGCTTTAACCTTTTGGTAATCGAACCGCGGAGAGTGGCGGCATATGAGGCATATGACTCACGCACCATCTCCTCACTATACGTCCCTAGGTCTCGAGCCATCCAGTCATACTTGTGAAAGTTAAACAACCGGTGGATGTCCGGGACAGTGTGCAAGCTCCCTGTGAGGACTCTGCGCTCCTCTCTAATAAGTAGGGCCATTTTCTGTTTGTCATTGATCATCTTGGCATCCCGATATATTTGCCATTGGCCCTCTACGCACCATCTATTTGGCTCGTCGGCTATTGGAGTGGGGTCATCATTCCGTGGTATAGGTATGGACTCCGAGCTAGTTGCCTCATCAGACGAGGCTGCTTGGTCATTCTCACCAGATTCTGTGGCTGATTTAGCACTGGACCCTGCAGCATGGTGAGGCTCAGATCCTGAAGGATGGGCAGACTCGGAGCTGAAGCATGGTCAGACTCAGGTCCGGACATAGACCCCTCTGAACTGGAAGCAACCCCAGTTGGTGATCCGATCAGTGTATGCTCCTCATCAGACTGGGAGACAGTGACTACGTCGGGAAGCACCTTCTGGGGGGTGCCTCTGGTGCCTTGAGGTGCAGTGCGAGAAGACCTAGGGTTGAGAGGAACATATGATGGATCTGTGTCGGTGTCTGTGTCCTCATCGATTAATCGAAAACTAGGGGCAACAGATTTGGACTTGCCCCTCTTTGAGTAGGTGACCATCTTCTTGGGTGCCATCGTACCTACGGGAACGATATTAGTGCCAAAACTAACCATACGTAACAAAAAAAACCTTTAGAATTGGTAATGACCCTTAACTAAGTCCACAAAAATAATTTAGACAGATGCTACAGTGGTCATCCACGGAGGAGACCTACGGTCCGTAGACTGATCTACGGTCCGTGGACCTCTTCCGTGGATCAGGGGGTTAGTTCGCAGATGGAAACCACGGAAGTGCAGAACGGTCCGTGGATGGACCTACGGACCGTAGTCCACATTCGTGGTTTCACACTTAGTGAAATCTTTCATGTGCATCCATTTATGAACCCCATCTACGGTCCGTAGATGGATCTACATTCCGTAGACGGGGTATCGTGTATTCCATTTGTGCCAGGTATCATACATTTTTTTTTTGCCTTATTTTCCAACATTAACACAATCTCATCATGCATTTACAATATTAAATTATGCTAGTTCTTCATTCTTAATATTCCAACTGATTATTTTACAAAACAATTTGGACTGGTTGTGGAACCCTAAGTCGAAACCTACATATAGTTTTACGATCACATACAATAATGCTACACAATCACTATCTATCATTCCAAGGGCATTGTAATTTTCAAGTTTATCATGCAATTTCATCTAACAATTACCCAAGGTCAAGACCCAACTCCCGACTTTCTATATTCAAATCTATGAATCGAAATTCAAAGTGAGGGGACAGTCTATTACCTTACAAGCAACGAGGAGTGGGATGATTGCGTGATGACACTAAGATTAGCAAGAACAAGGAGTCACCTCTTCGTTATTGACGAAACACCGGACCCTTTTTGTTAGATTATGGGATGGGTTGTATTTGAAATGGAAAGGAAGTTGGGGAATTATGGAAGGGATGATATTATGGGGGAGTTATGGAGTGATTTAGGGGGGGTTATGGCATGTTAGAAACGGTATTGGGAGTAATGAAGGGAAGAGGAATGGTTTAAAAAAAATGGGGGTTTTTAAATAGGGTGGTCCGGGTCGGGTCAGTCATCCTGAGGGTTTGGACTCACGAGACCCCGTCTATGGTCCGTGAGTTAATCTACGGTCCGTAGATAAGGACCGTCAATCACTCTTTAACTTAGAAAAATTTAGAAGCTTACCTGGGATCTACGGACACCATCCACGGTCCGTGAGTTAAACGACGGACCGTCGATGGGCTCCGTAGACCTCTGCACCAGACCATTTTCTGCAGATTTTTCGTGGTGTACCTGCACATGTAGCAACCAATAGGCTATTCTTTTTACATTTTCTGGACACTTTTTTAGACACGGACCCTATTCTAATTCTAGCCAACACTAGTACAAAACTAAAACAACTATCAAATTTAATACAGGAGGAAATCAAACAAAGCAAACCTCTAGAAAAAAACTATATCTTATCGTTGGCTAGATTGTACATCTTGGGTTGCCTCCAAAGCAGCGCTTGATTTAACGTCGTGGCACGACACAGGCCTCTTGATTACTCAGACTTCATCAAGATTGTAGGCCTCAATCACTTCTCACACAGTTTCAGCATTTCCTAAATAGATCTTGATCCTTTGCCCGTTCACCACAAACCTTGTTCCATCC
>NW_006238927.1:185579-186134 GCF_000226075.1 Solanum tuberosum | reverse complement strand
GGGTTCATAGGGAGCTCTTGCCTCTTTGAAATCCCTCCTTCTCTTTGGCAACGATCGCAAGACTTGGCGAAATCATGAGCATCTTGGTGGATGGTAGGCCAATAGTATCCACATTGCAAAATCTTATGCGCAGTCCGAATACCACTGCGATGCCCACCAACTGGCGATGAATGACATGCTTCAAGTACCCTCACATCTCAACCGCAGGCACACAGCGACGAATAATCCCATTAGCATAACTACAATACAAATAAGGTTCATCCCAAAAGAATTTCTTCACATCATGCATAAACTTTTTCCTTTGGTGAAAAGACAAATCTGGGGGCACAATATCGCTTGCCAAATAATTAGCAAAGTCTGCGAACCAAAGAATCAAATCATGAGAAGCAACCAATACCTGTTCATCTGGAAAAGCATCATTAATTTCAGCCCTATCTCCGAGCTTTAGCATAGCCTCTTCCTCTAATCTGGACAAGTGATCGGCAACTTGGTTTTTGGTTCCCTTTCTATCTTTTATCACAAAATCAAAATCTTGCAGCAACAATACACATCTAA
>NW_006238927.1:181297-182841 GCF_000226075.1 Solanum tuberosum | reverse complement strand
CTTTTGACCAATACCAGACAAGTCGTTTCTCATCTCCTTCACATTCTCATCAGTTGCATCAAACCTTCTCATCATCTTCTGCATCATATCTTCAATGCGCGCCATATTGCCTCCAGTTTCTCTAGCACCAGATTCCCGATTTTGAGGGGAAACATAAGGTCCGACTCGATCGTTTCTGTTTCCATAGTTGTTCCTGTTGTAGTTGTTGTCGCGATTGAAGTTCCCATCTCGGACATAGTGACCCTCTCGGTTGTAATTTCCATAGTTCCGACCTTGGTTTCCTTGACCTTGGTGCCAATTTTCCGTGTTGGATCCTTGGGTATTTGGTCGAAAATCCCCCGTCTGATCATTCATAGCATAAGCATCCTCTTCATAGAAACACTCTTCCACTAGTGGTGGAGTTCTAGTTAAGTAATTCACAGCATTTACCTTTTCTGCTCCTCCACTCACATGCTTCAATACCAACCCCAACTCGGTCCTCATCTGGGCCATCACTTCACGAATATCATCTGTAGAGTTGTTATTTGTATTATGAACGGCAAATGTATTTCTCCCAGTATCTGATCTCCTAGTGCTCCATGCTTTATTGTTGCGAGAGATCCTCTCCAATTTTTCAGCAATCTGTGCATATGTACAATCACCATATGAACCACCGGCAATAGTGTCAAGTACTGCTTTATTGTTATCATCCTGTCCTCGATAGAAATATTCCTTCATTGACTCATCATCAATACGGTGATTTGGGACACTTCTAACAAAGGCAGTGAATCTGTCCCACGAACTACTCACAGACTCTCCAGGTAATGCCACAAAATTGTTGACCCTATCTTTGTGATTGAGCTTCTTGGACACTGGATAGTACTTTGCTTTGAACACTTCAGCCAGTTGGTCCCATGTGAATATTGAGTTATACGGAAGCTCAGTGAACCATACTGCAGCATTGCCTGTCAGTGATAGAGGGAACACTCGTAATCCAATGACATTCATATCCAAGTCTGGTCTACCCACACAACTTTTGCAAACCACCCTTAGCTTGGCTAAGTGAGCATGTGGATCCTCCGATGGTGACCCTGAAAATAAGCCTCTTGCTGTAAGCATCTGCATCAAACTACTAGTCACCACAAATGTGTGTCCTGGAGGTAGAGGAGGTAGGACAATGGGTCCATCAGAGTTTGCTATATCGATGTTGCCCCGATAGTTGTCATATTGTCGTGGGCCTGGTGGACCATGCACTCTCACTGCATCTCCCAATTGATTTTCAGCTAGACCCCGGTTTTCCCCACCAACTACTCTTGGCTGTTGTAACTCAACTGCATCACCAAGATTTACTCCGATAGGATTAACTGAAAGTCCTTGATTATTCATTTTTCTCAAAGTTCTGTTCAACTCTGGATCGTACGGAGTAAGTGGTTCGCCTTGGCAACGTGTACTTGGCATACACTAGAGTCGGAACCTGAGAGAGACAAAAACAAAGAGACAAAGTAAAATTAGGAAATATTTGACTAACGTTCAATATTGTAGTTAAAACTAAATCTAAAAGCCAG
>NW_006238927.1:167779-181258 GCF_000226075.1 Solanum tuberosum | reverse complement strand
GTGTTCACCGCAAGCTCATAACGCAGTAATTCTAGTAACCGCAATTTTTTCCTAGTGTATTACATGCAAAGTGATAAGTTAGGTATCTCTAAATCCTTGGTCCGGCATCTAGAGAATTTCACCCCGCACCTTGATCCGGCTACGTGTGTATAATTTACTAACCCTTACCTTTACCTCATATTAGACATCATAATCGATGTTTGGCTTAGTTATTACTTCGCACCAATCGACACTAGCCTATTAGATAGTATCACACTAAATCTATGTGGAGAATTCTTTTCTTGCTGATTACCTCTTTGATCCGGCAAGTAGCACCAAGGCGAGTTCTAACGCGTGCACTCGTTAAAAAGACTTTTAAACGAAAGAATTATCAATGCATGCAAAACACTATTCAAGAATTACTTATTTACTATTCATACTTTGTTAATCGCTCATGGATAACACAACCCTAGTTATGAAGTTTAGTTACCCATAATAGCAAGAACGCAATTCATAATATTAGATGAAGAAATCATGAACTTACGTAAAAAGAATAATAAACCCAGAATTTCAACTTGAATTGCAAAGCCAAAAATCTTCAAAACGAATGTAGAAAAATCAATAATTGCTAGGGTTGCAACTTAATCTCCAAAGTCACAAAGTAAAACTAGAATAATAATGTCTAACCCGCAAAAACGAGGTTTACATGCCCTATTTGTAGAAAACAAATCCTAAATTAAAAAGGAAACAAATTAAGGAAAGTTTTGTTCAGGTACGCGTCTTCAATCCACGAGACCGACTTAGGGACTGTCAATGGATCTATGGTTCGTAAGTCCCTTCCGTCAATCAGGACTTAGAAGATATTTCAGCTTCCAAAAATCAGCTTCTCTGAAGCAAACGACGGACCAGCAGTACAGGCCGTAGATCGATCTACGTTCCGTCAATCCCCTCTGTAGCTTCATACTTAGAATCTTCAAAAAACAGGTACTGGAACCCTCGCAGTATCACTCTACGGATTAACTGTACGGTCCGTAGATCAATCTACGAATCGTCAATGGACACCGTGGTTCCACACTTGGTCAGATTTCCCTGATTTGTCCTCAATACCATTTCTGCTGATCTACGGTCATCACCTACGGACCATGAATGGACCTACGGTCCGTAGATCACCTCCGTGAATGCCCTGTTTCTGCATTTCTTTCAGCTGTCTCTATTACTTCCGCGCCTGAACATCTTTCCTGCAAAACATGATAAAAAACACATAAAAACCAATATAAAAAGGCCCTAGACACACACAACTTGTAAGTGAAATGTATTAGAAATACCGTAAACTCACGATATATCATCCATCTTGATTGATACTTGTGCCATGTGTGGTGAAAATTTGTTTATTCCAAGTTTTGCATTTTAGTCTAGAACTTGCCTTTCATGTTATTGAAGTGAAATAAAAAGTGATGCTTTGTTTAGGAGATGATAATAGACTTTCTTTGATTTGTCTGGTAAATTTTATCCTTTTTAGATATTTTATCACTAGTTAGCCCTTTTTGAGTCTGTAGCCTTTTGTTGGTAACCATATTTTGCCCTTGACTATTTTGTTGAATCCCTAGTTTTTGCACCTTACTTCCTTGAGCATTATAGCATAGACTTATTCTATTTATCAATTCTTAAAAAAATGGATGGTTGAGTGAAAAGGTAATCAATGATAGCTACAAAGTGCTTAAAAAGCCCTATTTAAAAGAATGTGACATAAAAAAAAAAAGAACAAAAGAATGTGACATGAAAAAAATGATACCTTGATGATGGCCCTGGTCCTTCCAAGGACATCGTGCACATTAAAGCGTGTAAAATACGTAAGTTGAGGGTGGGTATTATGAAGGAAAACTTTAAAAAAAAATTGAAGCATTTTTTAGATGATAGGAACTTCTTGTGAAATAATTGTTGAAGAGAGGGCTGAAAATAAAGAGAAGAAAATAATGGGTGATGAAGTCTAAAATTGCAAAGTGCTTAAGGAAGTGTAAGTAACTATTATATAGTTTTCCTACATGTCCCCTAGCCTACATTACAACTCGTTAAAGTCTTATTTGATTCTATTCAAGCATGCTTAATTAGTGGAGATGTACATAATGGGCAAGCCTATGGTTCTTTGTGCATGCATGTGAATTTTATTGTGAGTGTGAGAGTTGTTCTTGATATGAAGTCCTTAATTTATATTCAATCTTTTGAATTGAGTGTGTGGACTATTTCTTTTGTGAGGGCACTTGTTTCATGATATATAAGTGATTTTATTAGCTTTCTTTGATGAGAGTAGGTGAGCAAGCTTAAATTTGATGAGTTCAAAGTTCTTCCTTGAGGTTAGGAGGTTTGTTCATGTTTATTTGGATGTCTTGCATAATGATTGATAAGTTTACTTGATGTTTTGAAATTGGTATATGGCCTAATTGTTTGTATTAACCAAAGTGATGACATTTCTATTTTGATTTTTTGAGATGAGCTTTAATGTTTGCTCGAGGACAAACAAAAGTTTAAGTGTGGAGTGTTGTTGTGAGGCCAAAATACATATTTTTAATCATTATTTGCCTCACATTTATTATTTATATTTGTCCTTTTTGAGCGTGAATTTTATGAATTGTGCTAAATAGTATATTTTATTTGTAGGATTAAATTGGTGGAAAAATGAAGAAGTTTAGAGCTAAAACGAATTAAAGATGGCAGGTTGAAGAAGGAAATAAAGCAGACAGCTTGATTGATTAAATTTAATATAATACTCCCTCCGTCCCATTTTATGTGGCACCATTTCCTTTTTGGTCAGTCCCAAAATAATGTCACATTTCTTTATATGGTAAGTATTTAAAGGCACAATTCCTTTTTTACCTTTGTTGGTCCCACCTAATCTTAAAATAATACTCTAATACATTTATGAGGAGAGAGAAAAGTAAATCTACTTTTTTAAAGGGCAATTTGATAAGCATTTCAAAGTCTTCATTTATTTCTTAAACTCCGTGCCCGGTCAAATGTTGCCACATAAAATGGGATGGAGGGAGTAATATATTTATATATAAAGTTGGTTAGATGCAAAATTGCGGCAGAATTAAAAATCTGCCAATCCACCATTGCCACGTGGCAATTTTTGGCAGCCAAGAGAAATAGACGGCTGTAATGTGCAATTCAAACAACCTGCAGCTGCCACATGTCAGCAGTCGGAGGGTTCTTATTATTATGAAGACGGCGGCAACAGAAATATCAAATAATTCACGCCAGAAAAAATAAAGGAATCCAATTCCTTTTGGTTTTGGATTCCTAATTTTATTTGGATTCAACTATTTTATTTAGGATTTTTTTTCTATATCGATAAATAGTCCATAGAAATAATTATTTTAGGGGATACTTTTTAGGGTTCTTTTCTTCTTATTATTTGGAAGTTAGACCTTATTATTTTAGTTCTAATTTTTGGTTTAGGAGATTAACTTGCAACTCCAGCAATTCTTGATTTTCTAAGTTCGTTTTGAAAATTTTAACTTTGAAATTCAAGTTGGGTTTTTGGATTTCTTCTTCTCATTACGTAAGTTCATGCATTCTTCTTCTACAAATATGAATTGTGTTCTTTCAACTATGGGTAACTAAATCCACAACTAGGGTTGTGGGAACCATGAGCGATTAACAAAGTATGAATAGTAACTAAGTAATTCTTGAATAGTGTTATTGCATGCATTGATAATTCTTTTCATTTAGAAGTCTTTTTAGCGGTTGCAAACGTTAGAACTCGCCTTGTTGCTACTTGCCGGACCAAGGAAGTAGTTAATATATAAGAAAAGAGTTATCAATATAGATTTAATGTGATACTATCTAATAGTCTAATGTCAATTGGTGCGAGGGTGAAAACTAAGTCATACATTGATGTGATGTCTAATATGAGGTAAAGGTAAGGGTTAGTAAATTATACACATGTAGCCGGACCAAGGTGCGGGGTGAAATTTTCTATTTGCCGGACCAAGGATTTAGAGTTGCATAACTTATCACTTTGCATGTAGTACACTAGGAAAGGATTACTATTATTAGGATTACCGCGTTATGAGCTTATGGGGAACACATCCACCCTAGTTACTTTCTCTCATTGATAACAACAAAGTTAAATCCTGCTCACTTGTTACTTAACTACAATTTCCAGAATTTGTTTCACAAATCCCCCCCCCCCCAGCCCCTTTAATTACTAATTTCAAAAATACGTTGACTAAACGAATATAAATCGTAAGTTAAGTTTAAGTCTAAAATCATTATTCCTCGTGGGGAATCGACCCCAACTCCAAATTGGGTTCTTTATTTGATAACGATCACTTATACTTCTTTAGGGAGGTGTAATTTGAGCATGTCAATTCTCAGTTTTCATCCTATGATACCAAAAGAATCAAAATCAGTATACTTTTTTGCTGCTATTCTCAGTACTGTAACCCTGAAATCAAGATTTAACTTGTGAAAGGTGTTATTTTGAGATTCTAATGTGATGCCAAAATTAGATTTCTTAGACAAGTATTTAGAGGTCATAGAAAATGTGGTTGAAGCTAGAGTGAAATGAATGTGCCCTCAGTCAGGGCCGACTCAAAAAGATTGGGGGCCTAAAGCGAAATATAAGGGTGGGGCCTTAATATTTCATTTTTTTCATCATATATACTTTTATTTAAAGTGTAATTTTCTATTTTTTTTAGATGCAAAATCATTAGTTACTGTTCTATAATCGATTTGTTTTAATAATTCCTTTTCAATTGATAATATAGCTAATCCATTCAATTTCTCTTGAGAAATTGTTTATCTTAAATAATATTTAATCAACTTTAGTTTCAAAAAACTTCTTTCGGCCGAGGCAAGGTTAGAGGAACTGTTAACATTATTCTATAAGCAATATGTATATTTGGAAAAGAATCAAGTTTTTAATTTGATTGAGTTTTTTTATTAGATCATTATCTTCTATTTGTATTATTTCTCTTAACACTTTTAACTCAAAAAATAAATCTAAACCATCAGTAGCTGAATAATTATTGTGTTAAGAAAGTTCAAGGTTAAGACAATGTTTTTCAAAAAATTCTCATCATCTAGTGATCTCAATTTACCACTAAATAAGAAACCAAAAATATTTCCATATGCTTCAATTGGTTCAAATCTATTTTCAAGTGAAAAAATAGCTTCATCTACTACACATATATATTGTGATTTCGTTATCAATATTTTCGACGAATTGTTTCTTACTAAATTCAGATTCTATATTTGTTTCATATGCAATTTCCTGAGTAGAAATCAAATCACTAGCTCATAATACATATAATTTTTATAAAAAAAAATAACATTTAAATTTTTAAAGATGGGCCCCCCAAAAATATGGAGCCTCAAGTGATGACTTTAGTGGCCTAGGGATTAAGACGGTCCTGCCCCCTGTGCTTTGGCAGTGGTAAAAGTCTGGTATTTTAGTTGAGTTCGGTAGACGGATGGGCCTATTTTCCACGAATTTTGAATTATGTGCCTATTGACCTTTGGGAATTTCTCATTTTTTAAGGAAAAAAAATACTGAAATGTTTTCATCCTATGATACCAAAGACTCAAACTCAGTATACTTTTTGAGCCGAAAGAGTGCTGAAAATATTGTGTGTAACGGAGGTGAGCAAGAAAAGAAGCTATATGGTTGACAAATCAGATTTATACATGACTTTACCCTGCCTTTCTGTACTATATGTATGAATAATCGAAGTAAGAGTGATTAAATGTTGTGTTTGAAATTTCCTTCACATAGCGTTAGAATTCGCCTTTTCATTCGTTATGATGTTAGAACACAACCTTCCCGGTTCACCGCTTGGTCATTATCAAATTAAACTGTGAGCGACTATTCCAACGCTTGAGTCTTTGTTGTGGAACCTTGGACCCTTTATTGCTTTGTCTCAATTGTTGTAATATATTGGAATCCTCAGCTTTTCTTGGCTACTTCTACACATAGACGTGCAAGTGGTGTATAATCCGTTTAAATGCTTTCACAACTTGGCCTTTGTTATTACTTTTTTTTACAAGAAAAAAATGGTATAGTAATTCTATATATATCAGAGTGCCAAGGAGGTATGTAAAGAGTACAAAAAGCAGGACTTGTGTAAATCTACGTAATAAAGGAGTCTAACAAGTCCATAAAACTATGTCCAGTTAGTTACAAAAATCATTTTGGGATTCTTTTCTAGCTGTCATTGCCCGGGAGGAAAGGTTGTCGTGACATTTGAACTTGTTGATCACAAAGCTCAAAAGCGTGTAGTTGCAGTCAGGGGCGGACCCACATGGAGGTTTTCGGGTGCTCGAGCACCCATTAACCTCGTATCGAACTATATATACTTATATTGAAATTAAGACAAAGTCGTATAAAACTAAAGGTGAGCACCCATGCTACAAACGATTCAATTGGCGTGTTGGTTGAAAGTGGATGCTCAAGGTTTACATTTTGCTTCTCAGCCCCAGTTCGAATCCCTCTAAACACATTATTTCTACCTTTTCAACTCTTCTCTTTCTACCTTATAATTTCCAATTACACTTTCTTTTATTTATTTATTTATTTACTTTTGTCCTTGATCTATTTTCCCTTTCACATTGGCTCGCTGAATTTTCTTAAATTAAATTTTATACAAAAGTTCCAAAATTCCTTCTCCCTTTTTCAATATGTTTTTACTCAAATTTTTTTATTAATTTTTTTTTCGCTATCGTATTTAAATATCATTTTTATGACTAGTGTTAAATTTGTGCATTTATATTTTGTGATTGATAGTTAAAGAAGCAACCACGATTGTAAAATCTTGAAGCGGTCACTGCTCATGTCTATTATGCAACTTAATCATGATTTTCCATGTTTATTTACTCTTTCTTTCTCGTCAGTATAATTAGAGGAAATGAAAAGGGAAGGGAAAAATATTATGTTCTAGAGCCTTCATTTAAGTTCTTCAACTCAAAAGCAAAAAAATCCTCTTTCTCGTTGGTTTGCCTTTTTGGTAATTACAATCGTTCGTGAAGGTGTGTTGTTCCTCCTCTTTTTTTTTTCTTGAACCAATTCAATGAATTTTGATTGACTGTTATTTTTTTTTTAAAACACTCTTGTTGAGGAATTTTTAGCGCACAATTACACTCTTTGGTTAATACAAGTTTATATTAAAAATAGTGAGAACCCATAACCGTAAAATTCTGGATCCGCCACTGGTTGCAGTGCTTCACAAGCTCCTTAGTTTGACTATGGAAAAGAGGTTGACATCTGCTCAAATAGATGCATTTCATTCCGAGTTACAGTTACCAGCTAGACTTTTGCTTTGCTTAATCAAACAACACGGTATATTCTACATCACTAATAAAGGTGTCAGGAGTACCGTGATACTTAAAGAGGCTTATGATGGGTCTAATTTGATCTGTAAATGCCCTATGTTATTATTAAGGGATAAGTTTATAGCACTTACAATAAGAAAAGATATTGATTCATGTATCAGTGCTCCGACTTAGTTTATTTAATGAAAATAGTGGTTGACACTGTAGTTTGTTCTTTTTACCCTGTTTCTCATGAGTCTTGATCAGTATTGTGTTAATCAGTAATACCAATGGTCAAGATATTGGCAGTGGTGTAGCTTTGGAACTTGGGTCAACTTTAGTTGTCCCGGGCACGCTTTTTAGCCATTCTGGAGCCATATAACCCCTGGTTCCTCTAAAAATTGTTTTTGTTCGCTGGTCTTTCATACTAAGCTTTGCAAGACCAAAATTAGCAATTTTTGCAGTGTTGTTCTTGTCAAGAAGGATATTTAATGGCTTAATGTCGCAATGAATGATTTGGTTCTCGCACTCTTCATGCAAGTATAACAGGAATCTGGCAATGTCAAGTACTATGTCACTTCTTAGCTTCCAGCTTAGTATTTGTCCATGGTGAAAGATCAAATTTGACACAACCCCATTTTTTATTAATTCATAAACAACAAGCCTGTTGCTTTTTTCCTTGCAGAAGCCTAACAAAGGAACCAGATTTTTGTGATGTGTTAGGCCTAAAACCCTTACTTCTGCCAAAAATACTTTATCATCACCTTGTTCAATTCCATTTCCTAATTCCTTCACAACAACTTCAACTTCTTCATCCTCTAACTTGAGAATTCCGCTATAAACAGCACCAGAAGCTCCTTGGCCTAATTTATTCTTGAAACCATTGGTGGCTTCGCGCAACTGCTGGAACGAAAATGCCCTTAAATTCATCTCAATTGCCTCTCGTTTTGGAGGGATTTTGGCATCTCTATTTTTCTTCACAAAGGGGTGATAATATATAGCAATTGTTGCAGAAAACGGAGTGAGTACTCAACATATTGTCACACCTGCTACCAGAACACCCTTTGAAACAGAGTGCTTTTTGTTTTGAGTTATTGAAGAGTTGCAATGCAACCATGTTATTTGTATCAGGATTAATACTTCTGGCATTCTGTATAGGCATCCTCTTTTTGAAAGTATAACAAGAATCTGGCAATGTCTTTTGTCCAGGGGTTCTCCGCAAACACGGGATTTAATGAATCAACCCTCTACAAATGCGGCAGGGCTCCCACAAACATGGATGTCAAATGTTTGACCCCCCGCCCCCGAATGTGATCGAACCTCCATGAATGCTCCGTGAACGTGTAGGGTCATACACCAGAAGTCCAAACTAGAAATCAACAAATAAACTAAATATGCTACTTGAATATACTCGACGTTTCGTACTTAATGGAACCATCGAAATACGATTTTGAGGTCTCCTTGACCCGTAACAGATACTAGTCACCAAAAACAAACATAATGCCTTAAAAGGTAAATCAGGTTCTGGACATCTAAAAATTTTACCAAGACCCCCTCTAGGCCCAAAATCATCTCACGAATCCAATGGAACTGTTGGAAGTTTGATCCGAGCATCCCAAACTATAAATATTGACCAAAGTCAATCCAAAGGCTAAAATTTTATAAATGTCCAACTTAGAACCTAAATTCAATGAAAAGACTCCTAATTTGAAACAAATAACTCTCGTAGACCAATTTCCACATTCCGGGATTGATGGAATATACATAATTTCCTTTTAAGACTCGAAACTCCAAAAGACACATAAAACTACTTGTTAACAACTTTAGCCATTACTAACTTCAAAATTTCAATAATTCACAACTTTTAACTTCAAAGCTTGAAACAAATTTCAAAATTCATTTAGAAATGACTCGAGGTCAATATCATGAGACGTAAAACGGTAATTTTATGTAAAATTTAAAAAATTACCTTTTGGGTCATTACATTATCCCTCACTTAGAGCCATGTTCATCCTCGAATATAAAGTAAAAGAAAGTACTTGAGGCCAAAAAAATATAGGGATATGTGGTACGCATGTCAAACTCCATTTCCCAAGTCGCCATACCAACTGAATGTTGCTTCCCCGTCACCTTAACTTAAGAAATCTCCTTGGTCCTAAGCTTTTAGATTTGCATATCCACAATGGCTATAGGCTCCTCCTCAAAAGACAGGTGTTAACTCAACAATACAAAATCAAGTGAAAGGACATATGACTCATACAACACACATTTCTGAAGCATAGAGACATGAATCACTCGGAGCCAAACATGATCACCCTTCTTAAACACTAAGGCTCAAACTCTACGGTGTGCATAACTCTTATGTCGACTCTACACTACTAACAATCTACCCTGAGCCATACGGACATGCTCCATAGCATCTATAAGAAAGTCAATATTTAAAGAATCAATCTCCGCCAAATCAAACCAAATGAGGAGATCTACATCTTTTTCCATACAACACCTCAAAAAGGGACATCTGAATGCTGGAGTGATAAATGTTGTTATAGGAAAACTCTGCTAAGAGAAAATGTTGATCTCATCTAGAACCAGAGTTTATCACAGATGCTTGGAGTATATCCTCTAACACATGAATAGTCTGCTAAGACTGTCAGTCGGTCTGAAGATGGAAGACCACTCTCATATCTAACCAAGTACCCAAACCATGTTATAGGCCTTTAAGAAATGAAAACTTAACAATGCTCCTCAGTCAGAGATAATAAAAATAGGTGCTCTATGAAGTCGGACTATTTGACTAATGAAAAGCTGGCCTAACTTCTCCATCGTATACTTCATCCAAACCAGGATGAAATGGGCGAACTTGGTCAGCCTATCAATGACCACCTAGATAGAGTCATATCCACCCATTGTGGTAGGTAGACCAACAAAATAGTCCATAGTGATTTGTTCGACATCCAAGTAGGAATATGCATCCTCTAGATACACCTTTAGGCTACTTGTGCTCAAATATGACATGATGACAAGTCAAGCATCTAACCACAAAATTTGCAATATCCCTCTTCATGCCATACCACCAGTTATGCTTACTCAGATCTTGATACATTTTCAACGTTCTCGGGTGAATAGAAAATTGCGAACAATGAGCCTCCTCAAGAATCAATCTAATCAACTCACCCACCTTGGGCACACAAATCCTCACAACACCATCAGATTGAGGACAACCTCCTTGGCTTGCCCTTTCGACACTTTTTTTCGAATGAGACACGACTTGTTATCACTGAACTAGCACTCATAGATATTCTCAATTAAGGGTGGTTGGGACTCTATTAAAGCAATCAAGCCACCACTCTCCTCATAAATCTTCATCCATAAAAGATAGTTAGCTAACCTCAAATGAGTCATCAATATAAGGAAGATGATACTTGTTTTTCACTGTTACTTTTTTGAACTGTCGTTAGTCAATACATATTTTCATGATTCCGTCCTTTTTCCTAAAAACAAATCAGGGTCACCCTATGAAGATACACTGGGGCGAATAAACCCCTTACTCAACAAGTTTTGTATCTGATCCTTAATATCCTTCAACTCTGGTAAAGCCATGTGATAAGAAGAGATGAAGATGGTCTTGGTGCCCACCTCCAAGTCAATAGAAAAATCAATGTCTCTATCTGGAGGGACACCTGGAAGATTAGTAGGAAAACATTTGAAAACTCTTGAACCACGAGAATATAATCTATGGGAGGTGACTCAACACTAGTAGACCGAATGAAAATTAAATAAGAAAAATACCCTCTATCAACAAATCACTAAGCACGAATGAATGATATAACTTTGCTATGGTAATAACCACTAGCACTTGTCTACACAACCCTCAGGACACCCGGAATACCTATTGTTATAGTCCTTGCATAAAATTAAAGAATAACATAATGAGGGTAGAGCCAATCCATACCCAAGAAGATATCAAAGTCTACCATCCTAGAATGATAAAGTCTACCCAAGTATCATACCCAACCGAGAAACAAGATATGATTTATACACTAGATCCACTACTAAGGAGTCACCCACTAGTGTAGAAACACAGATAGGCACATGTATGCTTTCATACATCATATTAAATCCAGCAGGAAAATAACTAGACACATACGAGAAAGTAGACCTTGGATCAAACAATACAGATACATGTCAATGGAAAACTAGGACAATACCTGTAACCACAACATAGGAAAACTCAGACTCTGGGCTCCCTGGAAATGCATAACATTGTCCCTTTCGACAACCTCAAATCGAAGTAGTACCCCGACTTCTCCTCTACTGAGTTAAAGCACCACCACCAAAAGTCTTGTCGCCTCTACCAGACTAACCTCTAATTGGAACCCTGGTCGAAGGTGCTGAACCACTAGAAAGAGCAGCTGAATAAGTATGTTCGGTCTTGAGTGAGTCAGAAAAGGGCTCTGCTGCACCAAGTTACCCAAATCCCCAAACCATAACGTTATCTCAAAGTGGAAGATTGGTGTTGTAAACCAGATGAGTTGTCATTGCCAACTTCACCAGAACCATAGGACCCTTGTGATGTTTGACTACTCTCGGCTACTAGCATAGATGTATGCATAGCCCATGATGCTGAGACGAACTACTACCTCTATGTGAACCCCTGCTTCCTAACGAGGCACCTTAAAACTCTTCAGAAGAATTGGGTCTCTAAACTTCTCTCTAACCATGAACTTCACCTCATTGGCTATTCTGACGATTGAATGGAAGGAAGCCCCCACTCTGGTTTCTCTCAACACATAAGATCTAAAGGAGTAAGTCAGTCTCCTCATGAATCTGTGGACTCTCTTTGCCTCATCCAAGAAAATAGTCATAGCATGTCTAGATAAGTCATAAAAATGGAGCTCATACGTAGTAATAGAAAAACTTCCCTATTTGAAGTCCTCAAATCTCAATCAACTCTCCTCCCTCATGCTCCAAGGGATGAGCAAATCCTAAAAAGCACTAGAGAATGCATCCCTCTCTACAAAAGGAGATCCAACTACTCTAGACCTCACATAAGTCATCCACTACTATCTAGTTGGTCACCGGGGCTGGAGTGAAACAAAACGAATACCGCGTGCATCAACCATAACCACTACCTCTAGTATCTCATGGCACAGAGTACAGAAATCTTGAGCATCCTCGCTCTTACCACCCAGAAACTGGGGTCGTCTTATCTTCTGAAACTTCACAAATATATGAAGATCATCTATTGTCAAGAGTACATCAGGAACAACCTACACACCAACAGCTGGTGTAGGAACCACTGTTGGCTGACCCACTTAATCATGCATAATCAGACTGTGATGATGACATAGGGTCTGTGCCCCAACTCTCGTCTAAGAAACCTGTGGTGTGTGTGTCACACAACCCTAGGAGAAATTCTCAAATACACCCAACAACCTCAGCAAAGTGTCCAGAAACAAGGGAGTTGTATACTCAGAAGGAACCAGGTCGTCAACAACCTCAACTTGTGGCTTTGGAGAGAATTCTCAAGCTCGGCCTCTAGTTGGAGCCGCTCTATGGGCAGGACCTCAACGATGCTTCTCCACGAGCAAGGGCTCTAGCTTGGGACCTACCCCTAACCCTAGTTGGGGTCTCAAAAACTGCCCCAAGAACTCTCTCCCTTCACACCACCAGAAATCAATGTTATGGTCCACACATTTGCCAAAATATCATGCGCCACCTCAGTACTAGCAAAGGTAACCTCACATGATAATAAAGAATGAAGAAAATTGTAACAGTTGATACGCTCAAATTACACCTCCCTAAAGAGGTATAAGCGATCGTTATCAAGTAAAGAACCCAACTTGTAGGTTGGGGTCGATCCCACGAGGAAAATGGTTTAGACTTTACTTTAACCAACAATTATATTCAATTAGCCAAAGTACTTCCAGAAACAAGAAATAAAATGGGGGAGTTTGTGAAACAAATTGTAAGAGTTTAGTAAGCAATCAATAAACAAAATTTAATTTCGGTTTTTATAAGATGAGAAAATTAACTAGGGTATACGTGTTCACCACAAGCTCATAACGCAGTAATTCTAGTAACCGCAATTCTTTCCTAGTGTATTACATGCAAAGTGATAAGTTAGGTATCTCTAAATCATTGGTCCGACATCTAGAGAATTTCACCCCGTACCTTGGTCCGGCTACGTGT
>NW_006238927.1:166088-167146 GCF_000226075.1 Solanum tuberosum | reverse complement strand
TTGATCCGTAGAGTGATACTGTGAGGGTTCCAGTACCTGATTTTTGAAGATTCTAAGTGTGGAGCTACGGAGGGGATTGACGGACCGTAGATCGATCTACGGTCCGTCAATCTCCTCCGTAGCTTCATACTTACAATCTTCAAAAATCAGGTACTGGAAGTCTCGCAGTATCACTCTACAGATCAAAAATACGGTCCGTAGATCAATCTACGGACCATCAATGGACAACGTGGTTCCACACTTGGTCAGATTTCCCTGATTTGTCCGCAATACCATGCCTGCTGATCTACGGTCATCACCTACGGACCGTGAATGGACCTACAGTCCGTAGATCACCTCCGTGAATGCCCTGTTTCTGCAGTTCTTTCAGTTGTCTGTATACTTCCGCGCCTGAACATCTTTCCTGCAAGACATGATAAAAACACATAAAAACCAATATAAAAAGGCCCTAGACACACACAACTTGTAAATGAAATGTATTAGAAATACTGTAAACTCACGGTATATCAACACCCTCAATTTAATTTCGTTGTTTGTCCTCAAGGACGCACTACGACTCTAAACGACACTTGTAGAGAAGCAAGCATTTTCAAACCTAAGCAATCACATGGCTCTCGACCCTCCCCATTGTTCGGGTGCACATTCGTTCTCTTAGACTCGACAAGCCAATTCATGTGGATCACACCATGACACAGATTGACCAACTGACACACAACATACACCTTCTCACTATCACCAAAGTACCAAATTTTCGTCAATCTAACTAGTGCCCTTACTTCAAACAAAATACCCTTTTCCCAAGAATGAATGACATTCATGGTACAATGATTTATTCAACACTCACACTCAGAAGTAATTTCAAAAACAGTTAGTGCTCAATGCCATAAGCTCTCCCTTATTTTCACTACTTAGACTCTACAAAATAGACTCTAGGATCACTATAGGACTTTCTTGGCTTGTAACGTAGGCTCAGGGTCAGGTGTGGTACATTTGGGTACTGCTTAGTGACTTTCTGCCCTCCTTGACATTACACTAGGCTTTCAACCTCTTTTTGCCCT
>NW_006238927.1:165644-165756 GCF_000226075.1 Solanum tuberosum | reverse complement strand
AGTGAAATGTATTAGAAATACCGTAAACTCACGGTATATCAACACCCTCAACTTAATTTTGTTGTTTGTCCTCAAGCGACGCACTATGACTCTAAACGACACTTGTAGAGAA
>NW_006238927.1:162214-164554 GCF_000226075.1 Solanum tuberosum | reverse complement strand
GTATCATGCTTCTACACATACAATCCTAAGACATGCCGGTTCAACAAAAATTAAACAGTCTCTTGGGGGAAAAGAACAGAGGCAAGAAAACCCCAAGAGAGGATTCATGAGTTGGGTTATTCAGACTTCACCCTATCACTCACAATCCATTTACCCCACCCCCAACAAAAATAGATGCTATTGTCCCCAATGCATACAAAAACAGTAAAATAAAATGGATTGGGTAAAGCAAACCTGTGGCGCAAAGCGCCGGTGAATCATCACCAAACAGGGGGGTCCGGTTTCCCGGAGCCCGCTGGAACAGTGGTGGTGGCACCCTCAGTAGTGCCCACATCTGCAATCATAGCACTCTCAGTAGTGCTCTCTATCAATCTCACTACACCATCAGTGGTGCTCACAACATCCCTCAAAACAGGCTGGACCTCTGCAACTGGGGCAGAGCTCGATGCCCCTGTAACTCTCTCACGCACCCTCTGCTGGCGCAACTCTTCGTCTACAATCGAAGCCCTCCTAGCCTCATTTTCCTGCCGACGCTGTCTCTTGTGAGCTTCCTCTTCCTCCGTGCGATGAGAACAATGGCGCTTGCCTTTTGCATGTGTTGGTGCAAGCCCCTCCTCGGCGGTCCCACTGAATAGGGCATCTAGCACTGTATCATCAGCCAGTGCAGTAGGAGCAGCCTGAGTCTCAACTAAAGGAGCGGCAAGAATGGCATCAACGTCAGTCCGGAGGCTGGCTAAGTCAGCCTGCAAAGCAGATAGATCTATGGCCGGGGCTGATCGCTTGAGGACTCGCAACTCAAAGGCATCAAGCCGCTTATTAATAGCCTGGACCTTCCGGTCTATCATCCCCTCCATCCTGCGCTTCATCCTAGCCTCGGACTCGGCTATCGACTTTTGCATCCACGGCTGGATGTGATGCAACAGTATGGCAATCTGAGCCTCTAACTACTATACTTTGGTCAACGGGACAACAGTAGCTCCTAATTGTGGTGTGGACTGGGAAAAGCTAGGAGCCATACTAGCTGCCTGAGATGAAGAGCCCGGGATAGTGTCGGCGTGGTCTGGGATAATGGGGTTACCGCCCTGTGCCTGCCCTACTGTGTCTGCAAGATCGGTACCCAAGGCAGGTACCTCAATCTGGGGCTCTCTGCGAGGTTCTGCCACATTTGCCTCATCTCGAATAAGGCCAATGTCCAATGCCCCTGTAGGGTGGACTAACTTGTCACAATGCCAGATCGGCACTCCAGAGTCCCTGCACAAATGAAAAATCAGACATGGGAAGGGGTAAGTAGTGGAGGTCCTAAAAGCCCTCTCGTGGATCTCTGCCAGCAGCATGCAGGAAAAGTCGATCTCTACTCCTGCTACCAATGCTGCAACCATCACCGCTCTGTCCCAAGTGACTTGATTGTCAGCTTTTGTAGGCGACACTCTGTTACGTACCAACAGCCAGAAGAACTTGGCCAAAAAATTTAATGTGGCCTTCCGGATGCCCAAATGCAGAGCGGCGACCCATTCCGCACACTCGCCATCTGCAGCAATGTACCTGGCCAACCATAGTAGAACAGCCTCTCGCTGCTCAGCGTTCCTCTGAAAAGCGCCACTCCGTACGATGTCCCAGCGGTAATCAAACTCTGAAGTGTTAAGGGACAAAGAGTGGCCCGTGGTAGGACCATAGAGAAAACGGCTAACGGTGGCGGGTGACATGTCCACCGTACAACCCCGGACCATAGTGGAAGTGAGAGGATCTTGGGCTAAGGACTTGGACCTTTTGGTAATTGAACCGCGGAGAATGGCGGCATATGAGGCGTAGAACTCTCGCACTATCTCCTCACTATACGTCCCTGGGTCTCGAGCCATCCAGTCACACTTGTGAAAGTTAAACAGCCGGTGGATGTCCGGGACAGTGTGGCTCCCTGTGAGGACTCTACGCTCCTCTATAATAAGTTGGGCCATTTTCTGTTTGTCATTGATTATCTTGGCATCCCGATATATTTGCCATTGGCCCTCTACGCACCATCTATTTGGCTCGACGGCTACTGGAGTGGGGTCATCATTCCATGGTACCGGTATGGACTCTGAGCTAGTTGCCTCATCAGCCGAGGCTGCTTGGTCATTCTCACCAGATTTTGTGGCTGATTTAGCACTAGACCCTGCAGCATGGTCAGGCTCAGAGCTTGAAGCATGGGCAGATTTGAGTAGGTGACCATCTTCTTGGGTGCCATCGTACCTGCGGGAACGATATTAGTGCAAACACTAACCATACGCAACAAAAAAAACATTTAGAATTGGTAACGACCCTCAATTAAGTCCACAGAAAAAAAAATTCAGACAGATGCTAAAG
>NW_006238927.1:161809-162036 GCF_000226075.1 Solanum tuberosum | reverse complement strand
GACCGTAGTCCACCTCCGTGGTTTCACACTTGGTGAAATTTTTCATGTGCATCCATTTACGAACCCCATCTACGGTCCGTAGATGGATCTACGTTCCATAAACGGGGTATCGTGGATGCCATCTGTGCCAGGTATCATGCATTTTTTGCCTTAGTTGTCAACATTAACACAATCTCATCATGCATTTACAACATTAAATTATGCTAGTTCTTCATTCTTAAGATTCC
>NW_006238927.1:160727-161649 GCF_000226075.1 Solanum tuberosum | reverse complement strand
TTCCAAGGGCATTGTAATTTTCAAGTTTATCATGCAATTTCATCTAACAATTACCCAAGGTCAAGACCCAACTCTCGACTTTCTATATTCAATCTATGAATCAAAATTCAAAGTGAGGGGAAAATCTATTACCTTACCATCAACGAGGAGGGTGATGATTGCGTGATGACACTAAACTTAGCAAGACCAAGGAGTCACCTCTTCGTTACTGACCAAATACCGGACCCTTTTTGTTAGATTATGGGATGGGTTGTATTTGAAATGGAAGGGAAGTTGGGGGAATTATGGAAGGGGATGATGTTATGGGAGAGTTATGGAGTGATTTAGGGAGGTTATGGGATGTTAGAAACGGTTTTGGGAGTAATGGAGGGAAGAGGAATGGTTTAAAACAAATGGGGATTTTTTAAATAGGGGGTCCGGGTCGGGTCAGTCAGCATGAGGGTTTGGACTCACGAGACCCCGTCTATGGTCCGTGAGTCCATCTACGGTCCGTAGAGCATGACCGTAGATCACTCTTTAACTTAGAAAAATTTAGTAGCTTACCTGGGATCTACAGACACCATCCACGGTCCGTGAGTTAAACGACGGACCGTCGATGGGTTCCGTAGACCTCTGCACCAGACCATTTTTTGCAGATTGTTCGTGGTGTACCTGCACATGTAGCAACCAATAGGCTATTCTTTTTACATTTTCTGGAGACCTTTTAGACACGAACCCTAGTCTAATTCTAGTCAACACTAGTACAAAACTAAAACGACTATCAAATTTGATACAGGGAAGAAATCAAACAACGCAAACTACTAGAGACAAACTACATCCTATCGTTGGCTAGATTGTACATCTTGGGTTGCCTCCCAAGCAGCGCTTGATTTAACGTCGCGGCACGACGCAGGCCTCTTGATTACTCAGACTTCATCAAGAT
>NW_006238927.1:160128-160656 GCF_000226075.1 Solanum tuberosum | reverse complement strand
AGAATTTTTGAGGTGTACCTGCACATGTAGCAACCAACAGGCTATTCTTTTTACATTTTCTGGAGACCTTTTAGACACGAACCCTAGTCTAATTCTAGTCAACACTAGTACAAAACTAAAACGACTATCAAATTTTGATACAGGGAAGAAATCAAACAACGCAAACTACTAGAGACAAAACTACATCCTTATCGTTGGCTAGATTGTACATCTTGGGTTGCCTCCCAAGCAGCGCTTGATTTAACGTCGCGGCACGACGCAGGCCTCTTGATTACTCAGATTTAATCAAGATTGTAGGCCTCAATCACTTCTTGCACAATTTCAGCATTTCCCAGATAGATCTTGATCCTTTGCCCGTTTACCATGAACCTTGTTCCATCCTTTTTTTCAAGCTCAACCGCTCCATGGGGGAACACTTTTGTAAGAGTGGCCCGTGGTAGGACCATAGAGAAAACGGCTAACGGTGGCGGGTGACATGTCCACCGTACAACCCCGGACCATAGTGGAAGTGAGAGGATCTTGGGCTAA
>NW_006238927.1:156642-156860 GCF_000226075.1 Solanum tuberosum | reverse complement strand
GTGATATTTACCATCTTCAGTCTTCTTCACTAACCTCTGTGGAAAAGGTGGTGGTGGTCTAGGTATGGGGACCACTTTATGAGATATCTCCACTTCTTTCTCAATTGCTTTCTCAGACTCTGGTCTAACCTCTATCACATCATCTTCTTCTCTAATCTCAACTTCCACCATAGACGGCCTAGGTGGATCTATGGTTTGCTTACCCCCTCGAGTAGTAA
>NW_006238927.1:130571-153573 GCF_000226075.1 Solanum tuberosum | reverse complement strand
GATCTACGGTCCGTCGCTTCCCTCCGTAGCTCCACACTTAGAATCTTCAAAAATCAGGTACTGGAACCCTCGCAGTATCACTCTACAGATTAACAGTATCTACGGACCGTCAATGGACACCGTGGTTCCACACTTGGTCAGATTTCCCTGATTTGTCCTCAATACCATGCCTGCTGATCTACGGTCATCACCTACGGACCATGAATGGACCTACGGTCCGTAGATCACCTCTGTGAATGCCCTGTTTCTGCATTTCTTTCAGCTGTCTCTATTACTTCCGCGCCTGAACATCTTTCATGCAAAACATGATAAAAACACATAAAAACCAATATAAAAAGGCCCTAGACACACACAACTTTGTAAGTGAAATGTATTAGAAATACCGTAAACTCACAGTATATCAACAGTGTCCATAGCCTCTCAAAGATAAGTATAGACGTCTCTGTAATGATCCTCGAGTATCTACTTAGATTTAGCTTGTAAGCACATAAGACTTATGAACCTGGCTCTGATATAATTTGTCACGACCCAAAAATGGATGTGATGCCATCATCTACCCCCACCTATACAAGTCAGCCTCAAACCCAACAATATGAATAAATGTGGGGAAAAAAACAATAATAGCATAAAAGAGAAAAAACATAGCCAATTTGATAAACACCCCCAAAATTTGGTTGTCAAGAGTAAAATCCTCTAGAGTATGAAAACAAAATTGAAAAATAAATACAAGTCCCAATGTCTTTATTTCTTGAATAGAACAAAGCATAAAATTAGAAACAAGAGGGCTCGCTAGGATGACAAGCAACTACCTCTTAATATATCCTCAAAAAGCCTCAGAGATAGATGAAGAAGAATGATTACACGAGTCCGAGCTTGGAACCTACACAAGTATATAAGCAAGGAGTGAGTACGAAACAACAAAGTACTCAAGAAGCAGCAACAAATACTAAACAAGGTAACTAACCTAGAACCCTAGTACTCCTTTCATCCCAACCGAACCACCTCAATTACAACCTACATAGAAATCAACAATCAACAAGTATCAAGTTAATCAATCACAAGTATCAAGTATCTCAATCACATGTATGAAGTAGATCAATCAGAAGTATCAAGTAGATCAATCACAAGTATAAGTTTCATCAAATCCAAATAGTCAAACTTTTTCCATAACCTTCCCCAATATCACTCGATACAAAATCACTCTACGAAACAAATTCCCATCGACACAATATTACATACATGAACCATTTCCCATCGTCTTTGTGTAATGTGACTTGTGGGAACAATTTTCCATCAGCATAATCACCACATGTCTCATCACAATGTACAAAAATCAATGCAAATAGACAATTTCACACCATAAGAAAGAGACAATAAACTCAAGCAATTGAATTACACTATGATGCTATCAAAGCACTTCATTAATGAACTAATTAGGATCCTCATCAAGGCAATTCACAAAATACAACTATCAACATGTTGCCTTTTTCATTTATTCGCCTTTTTTATTCATTAAGACCAATCAAGTTGAGTAATTGAACCCATAATCTCATTCTCATTACTCTCCAACATACACAATGAAGGAAAATACAAGATTCTACAAGTTTAACAAGGTTTAGAAGTTTACTTGCCTTAATTCAATCAAAAGTCATACGAGACTTGAGCTTTTCCTTTATAAAAGATACTAGATTTTGGGAACGTGCAATGCACGTTAGCCCCCAATTATTATAAAATTTCTGCATATTTAAAAACTTTTAACTTATGGAATTGAAAGTATTAAGATCAAAATATTCTAGATTTTACTATATGAATTTATTCATTAAAAACACAATCAGTGGGACGATATTAATAGCCTCTGATAGTATGCAAGTGAATTCTTGCTATAAATTTATTAAATGCATGAAAAAATATTTAACAAATTTGCAAAAGAAAAATATGAAGAAACATATATTTTTAATAAACCGCAAATAGAGCACAAATAGGATTGTGTTGTTTTGATTTAGAAATATAAAATCATACAAATATTATGTATAATTTAAAATCAACAGTGATGCCTCAACAACCACAAAGTCATAACTTGAAAAGTATTCACCAGACATAACTTCATCCATGCACAAATGTGTTATAATATCCAGTACGGCAGTGCCTGTTGTTATGTTAAAATAAAAATATCAGCACAGTTGTGCCTAATTAAGCTAAGGTTGATATACAATAAAGAAACAAAATAAATGCATGGCATACAAAAGCAACTCTAGCATACAATCAAAACTAAAACAAATACAAGTTTGCAATTTGTCAATTAAATAGGGATTAGAAGTCAGAGAAACAACCACACAACAATGTGTATAGAAAGTTGTAATATGTATACTTTCACATGATAATAATATGATGATTTAAGTTAATTTCCTGTTTGTTCTGTAAAAAGTCCAGTTTCACTTTACATAAACATGTGAAATAGATTGTTACTTACCTTTTGTTTTTTTTTTAACCAAATGTGCAATTTGAGCATCATGGTTGGTTAATAGTAAGCCTCTTGCAATTATTTGGCAATTGATAACTATCACTAAAAGCAATTAGCAATAACTGGGAAAACAGATCCACACCAAAAAAAATAAGACCCTACTTTTCATATGAAAAGAGACGAAAAGGAAAAGTTGAAGAGTTTCTTTGTAACTGCTCTCCTTTAACATTATTATGAGATAGACCTTTCATTTTCTCAAAATTTCAGATTATTTGAACTTAGACTTATTACTAATAAATAATAATAATTATACAAATATAAATATGATGATTAGTATAATATGGTAGGATTATTATTTAATATTTAATTAATATTATATTTTTAATATTTTGTTTTATTGTAAGGGCGAAATGGTAATCCAACTTAGAACTTTGGAGCTTCCCACTTTTAGTATAAATAAATAAAATAAAATAATAATAATAATAATAATAATAATATATGATGATGATATGATTGTAAGGCCGTAATGGTAATCCAACTTAGAACTTTGGAGCTTCCCACTTTTAGTACAACTAGTTTTTTAATACGTGTGTTGCACGTGATTACCAATTCCAAAGATATATGTTATAGTAAATAGTATTGCTTATTTAAGCGAAGGTTTAAATAATAAGCTTAGCAAAACATAATATTGCAGATTCTTTTGTGAATGTTCAATGTGGATCGTCATATATATCTCTTATTCACGCCAACCTATGAAGATGGTCAATTAAAAGTTTTATTAGTTAAATGTAATAATGTATATATTTATTTCAATTTGATGAGGTTCAATCATGTAATTAGTCTTATGTCACTAATTTTTTCTTATAGACATTATTTGTTTTGTATTGTTTTTGTCATCTAACCAGATATGCATTGCATGTGTATTCCACGTTAAATTGTTTAGATGTCATATGAACATGTGAAGAGAACAACTATATTTTATATATTCACATATTTTCACGTTTGTTGTGAGTTTTTTTTCAAAAATAAAGAACTCAGAATATTTTTAAATAATATATTTTGAAGTTAGAAGATCTTGTTAACTTGATAATACATTTGTGACATATATAATACTTTAATTTAAATACAAATATTGACCCAAATATAAATATACATATGCATAATGAAAATATTTATCTCATAAAATTAGCTATTAAATAAAGAATAAAAATTAAACTAATACAAACTTCAACTGACGTCATTACAAATCATATGAACTTTTCTTCGTCCAAAATATTGAAATATTAAGAAATAGTAAATAAGTAAAACAAAAGGGCAATGTTTATATAGTAATAACTATTTTGAAGCAAACTTCCTGAGAGTCTAAATAACATAAGTGACATTGATAAATAAAGTCGCTCTTTTGTCTTGAGCATCAAAAACAAATCGTGACAATTCTCTAAATTTTAGAAAACTATATTCACAAGCATATATCTACATCACAAGAGAAATTGTTAACAAAAATATATGAATTTAGACTATATCATGTTAACTTCGTAAATTGGAACATTACATACTTATGTATATATCAAGCAAAAAAATAATCATTATATCATCAAAATTATTTGCCTCAAGTACTCGAGGTTATGGAATATACCCTCTTAGGATAGAATGACTTACTTCATCAGAATAGGGGTACCTCGTATTCCGCTACACTTCGAACTCATTCAACATTAATAAATCACACAAAAAAATTAAAATGCAAGAAGAAGAAGAAGAATAGTAGAAGATTAAAAAAAATTGTGGTTTAAAAATGAGAGGAAGCCCCTCTATTTATAGTCAACGAAGGGTAATTATGACCTTTTTGAGAAGTCACAACCCTTTGAAAAAGTCACAACTTATTGAAAAAGTCACAACTCTTTGAAAAAATCACAACTTATTGAAAAAGTCACAACTCTTTGGAAAAGTCACAACTCATCGAAAATTCACAATCCTTTGAAAAAGTCACAACTCATCGAAAAAATCACAACCCTTTGAAAAAAGTCACAACTTATCGGAAAAGTCACAACTCATCGAAAAAGTCACAACCTAAGTTAGGGATATTATAGTAATTTAACATTCAAGTTAGGAGTTCATGCTTTCAAGGTAACTAATATAATATGATATGATCCAAAGGCGCCACTCAATCCAATCCAACAAGTAATTTTTACAATAATATTCATGAATTAATCACACCAATATCATACACTTTATAGAGAAAGGGTCAAATCAACTCAAAAAACCAATTTTAATAAAAGGATTTGAATATGAAAATCATTAGTTGAATACATTATCCAAGAAATTTGGAACTCATAAGTAAAAACAATTTCAAAAAGGATTTGAAACCAGTTCACAGATTTACATCAAAAATTTAAGTTCTTGAAAACACCCAATTTATCATTTCAAAACTTTTATTTGAACACTTGTAATTATAAATAATAATGGGTAAATGAAATTTAAGATTATGAATCGTTACCCAAATATTTATTCTCAAAAGCTTGTTTAAATCGCTACACAAAAGCTCCCAAAACTCAGAAATGGAGAAATGGGGATGAAACACCGAAGTTTGGAACATTTTGTCTAGGTCTTCCACAAATGTGGATTTCTATCCGCGAATGTGGGATTTAATGAACTGACCCTCCGCAAACGCGGCAGGGCTCCTGCGATTGTGGAGGTCCACTGCTTGACCCTCCGCGAACATGGAGGTCAAATGCTTGACCCTCCGCAAATAGGGTTAAGCCTCCGGGAATGGAGGGTACCCACAAGTTACCCTTTACGAACGTGTCCACCAAGCACATAAGGTTGAACACCTAAAGACCAAACCAACAATCAATAACAACAACTCTGAAAGGGTTCCCGAGATTCGTTCAGAATCATGTACACGCAAAACAATATGCTACTTGACTATTCTCGGTATTTTGGGCACAATGGAACCATCGAAACATGAATCTAAGGTCTCCTTGACTTGAAATATGTTCAAAAAACTAAAAAGAAACATAACGCCTAGAAAGGCTAAATCAAGCTCGGGACCCCTAAAAATTCAACCAAGACCTCCTTTAGACCTAAGATAATCTCCCAAATCCAAAGGAACCGTCGGAAATCCGATCCAAGCATTAAAACCCTCGATATTCACCAAAGTCAACTAAAAGGCTAAAATTTCACAAATTTCAAACTTAGGACCTCAATTCCATGAAAAGACTCCGAATCTGAAATGAACAACTCTCTTAAACCAATTTCCATAATCGGGGACTAGTGGAATTGACGAAATTATATTCCAAGACTTGAAACTCCGAAAGACACAAAAAACCACTTTTTATCAACTTTTACCATTCAAAACTTGAAAATTTCCACAATTCACAACTTTAAACTCCAAAGCTCGAAACAAATTTGAAAATCCATTTAGAAATGACATGGTCATTATCGGGAGGGCTAAAATGGTAATTTAATGAAAAATTTCAAAAATGAACTTTCAGTTCATTACAACAAATATTTTTAAAGACAATGTTCTAAACATGGCCTAAGCTATGAGAATTTCCAAGTTTTTAGTAAGATTTATGACAAAGATCACAAAAGGAGCTTTGAGATATGGATTTATGTTATATTTCCCTCTTAACTGAGAAGATGCTTAAAATATACGTCTTTGAATTAGTAAAGAGAAATTTCATTCTTTGAAGTTCCAAACACATCATTTTTGAATGAATAAAAGCAGAAGTTGCTTTGTTTTAAATCACTCTGAGACGGGATCTTCTTATAAATCAAATTCAACTAAACTCCCAACCTGGCTCCCCTCTCCTCTGAGGCCAATTACATCCACTTTTTGGAGCTCCTCACCTTTGAGTACGACAATTGCACATTAAAAAATGATAAAAAAAAAATACAAGCTTAAAGAGGAAAAACAAAAGACGTAGGCCATGAGAAGGAAGCAATCTCATCGATAAATCATTTTTTTCCCTCATAAATAAGCTAATACTTATTTATGACAAAATCAGAGACAAAAACTTACCAGCGGTGCTTGGGTTAGAATGAATCCAAGTGATTTCAAAGAAGAAGTTTTAGTTTCCCAACATATTCATTTCTTCACACGCCATAACATATACATAGTTCTTTCATTTAGTATAAAAAGATGAAAATACAATTGAAACGAAAGGTTTGTTAAATAAAAAATGGGGGCAACATATAATTGGCATGTTGAATGCATTAAAATAAATTGTTGTATTTACTATTTAGTATTATGATATTAGATGTTTAATTATACTTTTATGTAGTGCAGAGGTAAAAAGGTAATCCAATTTTACACTTTGGAGCTTCCAACTTTTAATAATACTATACTTCTAGCATCTTAAAATCATTTATATAATAGAAGGCATAGAAAGTGAAGGTAAAACATCGAAAGAAATTAACATCACATCATTAATTCTAGAGGACACAATCTTGTGATATCATTTAAGCAAAGAAGTAAAAATAGATAGGAAAAGAGCTATGCTCATATTTATGAAAGAAGAAACTAAAAATATAATATTTGGAGGTTTATTACTTCTACCAAACTGTATTGTGAGTTTCTCGCATTCTCTCTTTAACAAACAAATAGGCAAATAGTAATTTGATAGATATGGCTTCTTGACTATCAGCAAGGAGGAATCTGAAAACTTGATAGTAGTAACAAAGACAAAATATTTATTGAAAAGTTCATATACCCAAGTTTAAACCAACTTTTTTGAATTTTACAAGCCACCATTTTCATCAAAGTAAATTATGTTTATATCCTAAACTTTATATGCACTAAATGTATATAATGGATAAGAAATGAAACTTCAATCAAATAAATCATTTTCTATTTTATCATTTTAGTACTCATCTAATAAATATTAACGGTCTATTATCATGTCGTTATATATGTGCAATGTGACATTAATTCCTCATTTATGGAACTTTAGTTATGCAATTTTCTATGTAATTGAAATTTAAAATCTAGTGGGTTTACAGTTCTCTTGTCCTTCTCTCGTGCCTAGACTTTTGTCTTCTCACAATTGGCTAAAATCATGAGTTGGATTGGTAATGTTGGATTATATGCAATTCTAGCATAATTGTTTTAGGTGTATTATAATTTGCTTGCCTTTTAATACCTTCTCACGATGAAGACATGGGCTGTCATGAGAAATCCCGATAGACTCTTTTAAATTTTAAAACTTCACTTCAAGCTTTATTCCTATTTTTACATTTTAGTGTACTTCTAAAAAATACTTTATGTCTATTATCATGCCGTGACACACATCATGTGACATTAACTCTTCATTGATGACGCTTTAGTAAGGCAATTGGACATGTAATTAAAATTTAAAAACTAATGAGTTTTCCATTGCTCTTGTCCTTCTCTAGTGCCTAGATTTTTGTCGTCTCACAATAGCCTCAAATCATGAGCCTTTTTGGATTGGTAATGTTGGATTATATGCGATTCTCACGTGATTTTTTAGGCGTATTATAATTTGCCTAGGACTTAATAACTTCTCGCGGTGAAGACACTAGATCATCATAAGCAACCCGTATATATTCTTTATAATTTTCAACCTTCACTTGACGCTTTATTCTTATTTTTTCATTTTAGTACATTTCTAAATAATACTAACCATCTATTATCATGTCGTACCATACATAATGTGAAATTAATTCCTCGTTGATTAAATTTTAAAATCATACATAAGTAACATACATAATGTGATTACATTTTAAAATTGAATGAGTTATCCATTAATCTTCTGTCACAACCCTGACCCGTCATGAATGACACTCACACTGACCATGGGAGAATCAACTACCAACCAAACTTAACCCATCAAACCATTTAAAAACCCATTCATGATATGAATTACTAGGAAAACAGTTCAAAACAACTAAAAGGTTACGTTCCGATAAACTTGACAATTAACAAAAACAAATGCAGAATAAACTACCTAGAACCTATAAGTCATAGAGCCAAAACCTCTAAAAGTATAGGATAGGGGATACAACACCAAAAATAAAGAAGGAAAACACAACTCTGAAATGTCTGAGTCAGAATATTGGACTAAGAAGGGAAAGAGGAATTTATAGGATCCCGAAAGAAGTGGGCTCACCCTTGGATTTAGATAGAAGAGGTCTCACAGTTGAGGTAAGGAAATAAGAGATTTTCATTTATAAAAAAGCTTATATCCAAGATCTATTCATCAGTTTATCTACACGAAGGTTTAATGAAGATAAGATTTTTGGAGCATGCGCTTAAGGAAAACATGTGAGGTCATCATTAAAACCAAAGGCAATGGTGAGTACAACTAAACTTCTGGAATCTTTGCACATGGAGTTATGTAGATACATGCGAGTTCAAAGTCGAGGAGGAAAAAGGTTGATCATGAAGAGATAGGCATGAAAAATCTATCAAGGAATGCTACAAATGAATCTGATGATGAGGAACTAAATCTCCCAAATAAATGTGCTACTAAACCAGTGGATGAGCTAGAAGAAAACAACGAGACCACTAGGACTGCTACAGATAACATTGCTATGGAACCACGTTTGTCATCCTTGGATACTGGTGAGAATGTCAAACTAAGAACCTGGAAACATAAAAACTCACATCCGGTCTAGAACATCCTCACACATCTTGATTCAAGGATACACACCAGATCCAAGTTGAGGAATATGTGTGCCTTCTCCACTATCTTTAACACATAGATCCCAAGAATATCAAATAGGCATTGCTAGATGCTGACTGGATCATTGTTATTCAAGAAGAACTAAATCAGTTTGAGTCATGTAAAGTGTGGAACCTGGTCCCCCGACCTCCAAACAGAACAGTCATAGCAACTAGATGGGTGTTTTTCAACAATCTTGATGACCAAGGGCATATCACAAGGAATGAAGACAGATTAGTAGTTCAAGGATACAATAAGGAGAAAGGGATAGATTACAATGAATATTTTCCCCCGTAGCTAGAATATGTGCAACGAACTTGACTATGAAGACGTTAACAAGGAAAATCGATACATGGCCGACCACATGCTATATTAACTCAATCACCTTTATAACAGGTTCTAAGAATATTCGAGCACCCCTTGTAACTATGATGAGCAGAACCTTTTTTTGAAACTAATATCGTTGTTAATTACTTTTTCTATAGGTTGTAAACAAACCTGAAACTGTTCGGATCAATGGTCTCTAATCATCTCATTCTTTTTTCTTGAAAACTTAATGTAAGAGGTCCATTAGGATGTCCATAATTAAAGTATTTTTATTCATCGACCGTCAATTTTTTTCTCAAATTAATTGCAAATGTTTCACAAAGAACACAAACATTCAAAGTAATAAAGCTATAACAAAAGTTATGAATTAAAACAAAAGGGTGTAGCTAAAGTACAAACAATTTTGACAAAGTGATAAACTTATTAGATTAAAGCAAAATAGAAAAAAAACATTTTTTTTCCTTTTTTCAAAAAATACACATGCCTCAATTCTTATATAATAAGAGAATATACACATAATATTATTTCCGATCAAAATTTTGAAATTCAATTTTCAAATTTTTGAATGTGAATTTATGTGACACTTTTGGATGATTTAATATTCACACTTTACATCATCCTGATTTGTTGGAAGATTCAAATATATCACAAAATGCACCCTTATTTTTAAAACAACTTTTGGGCTTTTATTAAAATGGATCTCAAAATCATTACCATACTCATTTGGGCCTAATGCCCAGATCAATTAACAAACACAACAATAAAAGGGTAGCCCATCCGGATGGTCCGCGACAAACTCCGAATAACATCTCCTTAATGCTTGGGTTTCCCATTTCCTTCTCCGCCTCTCTCTTTCACTCTAACCCTAACCAACACATCAAAAAATTTGCCACTTTGAATCAACAAGATGTTCCACCTCCTCAAGTTATAGACCATTAACATTCAACATCATGTGTTCGTGTCTGCCACTCTCAGCTAACAAGAGTAAGTGTAGTTCATCCAATTGAGTTCTGTATGTTTTTTCTACGCGTTTAAATTGCCTCTTTTCGTCTTGCAACTTCGTTCTTTTGTATGGTGGGTTCCGCATCTTTTGCATTACTTTTTGGATCTTGTCTTCTAGAAGGAGACCTCATATCTAGGTTCATGCTCACCTTTGTTTTCTTCCTCTTCCTTTTCTCCCATCTTATTTTGTTACTTCTGTTTCTACGGATGGTGCTTGATCAGAGCGTAGGGTAGCTCCACTCAACCTCCTTAAACTAGTAGTGAAGACTCCTTGCAGGTTTAAGTGCTCCCATATGACCTCAGATCCTCTCTTATGCCTAGTCCTTTTTTGCTGGCATAAGTAGCCTCGTGATTTTTTTTAATGATGTATATATGAAAACTTGTGTTGTGTCCTTCTCATTCCCATTATCTCCTAGTTGGTGATACTCTCAAGTATGAACAATTTAATTTATCATTATTTTTAATCCTTCTCCCTGTAGTATCCATGTTATTGAAATTCAAAACTGTGTAGTTTCTTTTGTCAATAGCCATGCTTTCTATGCAATCTGCTAATGGGTTCCCTTCCCTCATCATATGCTGGACAATGTATTTTTTTTTCTTTAATATTGTGTTTGATCTCATCTACTATGTTTCTTATGGCACAAACTTAACATAAGTTTTTTTGTTTTTCCTCCCTTTTCACATTTTTCTCTTATGCAAAAGAGGCTCATCTAAATTCACGTTTCTTTTGTTCTGTTTCTCTATATCATTCTATATATAATTCTTTATATCATTCTATATATATATATATATATATATATATATATATATATATATATATATATATATATATATATATATATATATATATATATATATATATATATATATATATATATATATATATATATATATATATATATATATATATATATATATATATATATATATATATATATATATATATATATATATATATATATATATATATATATATATATATATATCATTCTATATATAATTCTTTCTATGCATTGAATTTATTCAAACTCTTCATTTTCTATTTCTTTTGTTTTACAGTTTTGAGAATTCAAAGATTTCGATTCATGATTTTCTAGCAAAAAAAAAATCTTTATTTAGGTTAGTGTTTGTAAGTAGAGTTTAGTCAAGTTGTTATTGTGAAGAATGTCTTCCTGATACATCTACATTTGTGCATTTTAGTTGACTAGTCTCTGGATTTATTGCACGTGTGTCCCATTCAATTTTTTTTAGATTCGTTAGAGCGATTCAAATTTTACGAAAACATGCATGTAATGATTAATAGAAATGTTAGCAAGTAAAATCAATACATGGCCTCTAATCATCGTTCTTTTTTCATGAAAACTTAATGTAAGAGGCCATTGGGATGTCCCTAATTAAATTATTTTCTCGATAGACCCTCAATGTTTTTACTCAAAGAAATTCAAAAGAATGTACTCGTAATATTTTTTCTAATCTAATTTATGTTACATAGAAACTTGTATGTTTTGAGTGTGAATTATTTAACATTCACACTTTACATCATCCTGGTCCGTTGGAAGATTCTAATGTGTCACAAAATGCAAACTTTTTCTTAAAACAACTTTTGGGCTTTTATTAAAATGAATCTCAAAAGCATTACAATATTCATCTGGCTTATTCCCCAGATAAATTAACAAACAAAACAAATAAAAGGGTAGCTCATCCGGATTGCCCCCGACAGACTCCCAATAACATCTCCTTAATGCTAGGGTTTCCCGTTTCCTAATCCGCCTCTCTCTTTCAGTCTAACTCCACAAAAAATGTTCCCACTATGGATCAACAAGAAGTTCCATCCCTTTAAGCCATGGAAATCAACATTCAAGATAATGTGTTTGTGTCTTCCTATTCTCACCTATGAAGAGTAAGAATAGTTTATCCTATTGAGATTTGTATGTTTTTTCTTCTCATTTAAATGTCATCTCTTCGTCTTGCAATTGTGTTCTCTTGTATGGTGGGTTTTGACTCTTGTGCATTTCTTTTTGGATCTTCTGGAAGGATACCTCATGTCTAGGTTCATGCTCATCTTTGTTCTCTTGCTCTTCCTTTCCTCCAATTTGATTCCCCTACTTTTGTTTGAGCAGATTGTGATTGATTGGAGTGCATTGTAGCTCCAGTCCACCTCCTCAAACTAGTTGTGAAGGCTCCTTCCAGGCTTAAGAGCTCACATATGACCCCAGATCCTGCCTTTTGCGAAGTCCTTTTTTGGTGACATAAGTAGCCTAGGCTAGATATTTCTTCACATTTTGTTAGTGTCCTGATGTTTTATAAATGATATATATATATATAGGCGAAATGGTCTGGTGGACCCTTATACTTGTATCAGTTTGTATTCTGAACCCTTCTACTTATCCCTTTGTCATCTGGACCCTTAAACTCAATTAAAATGAGACTTTTAAGCCCCTCTGACCATGTGTGTAGCTCACTCTCCTTTATATAATTGACATGTCATTTCCACGTCAGATATATTAATGCCACATCATAATTATTTCATAACTATTTTTTAAAAAATTATTAACCAAAATTATTTAATAAAATGTAAAATAATAACATTTTAATTTATTATTGGAATTTCTAATTCTCCCTATTTTCACTATTTCACGACCAAAAGAAAGTCATCGCCGGCGTCGTCGCCATTTTTGCCGGCGAAATCACATATACTTTCTCCCTCACCCGTCTTCATCTCCGCCACACACCATCACTATTTTTCTTTCCTCCTTCAACCTCCACAGTAGCAACAAGCTAAGCCACCCCACAACCAAATCTGGCCACCGCACAACCAGATCTGGCCAAACTTTTCGTAATCCAACACCGACTACTATTTTCACACCCCAAATTGCTTACAAATACAATTTCACACCAACCTCTGCCGTGAAACACGTCGAAATCCACCCAAAATTCGCCTGAGATTTTCTTGGGTTATCAAAACCAGTTGAAAAAGACAAGTTTAAGGGATTAGAAAGAGACGATTGTTGTGAAAGATTGAAGATGGGGAAGAATAGGAAGTCTTCTTCTAATTTCATAAAAATAATCAACAATTACTTTTCACCATTCAAAACTACCAGATCTTGGCACTTTACCCTAGAAAAATGAAAAAAACGACAAATCAAGAACAATGTTGACAACAAAAGAGGTCAAGATTCTCATTAGACATATTTCTTCAAACAACTATGTTTATCCCATCAATTTTCTGAATTTTCCTTTGCTGATTATGTTCACTTTTTTTGCACAATTTCATTTTTAATTTGGGGGAAGAGAAAACAAAAAAGAAAAAAGAGAAAAAGAAATTGTAAAGGAGCGAGGAAATGGAGAAAGAGAAAAATGGAGGTCTAGGTGGGGAAGAACAAAGTGATGGTTGAAGAGGAAAAAGAAACGTGGATGGGTGGGGGAAGAAGAAAGAAGTGAAACATTTATTTTTAATTTTGTTTTCTCTTTTTATTCTAATTTTCTTTTTCTTTTAATTATTTTTAATTAAAATTTTTATGTCTCTACGCTCCTTTTGCGCGTGGAATCACGTATTTATTCCAGGTCATTAATCAAGTTGCCACATAAGCCTGATCAACAGTCAGAGGGGCTTAAAAAGTCCCATTTTAATTGAGTTTAAGGGTCCAGATGACAAATGGGTAAGTAGAAGGGTTCAGAATACAAACTGATACAAGTATAAGGGTCCATCAGACCATTTCGCCATATATATATATATATATATAAACTTGTGTTGTGGCTTTCCCATTCCCATTATCTCCTAGTTGGTGACACTCTCAAATATGAAAACATTAATTTTTCATTATTTATAATCCTTCTCCCTATAGTATCTATGCTGTTGAAATTTGAAACTGTGTAGTTTCCTTTGTCAATAGCCATGTTTACTACGTAGTCTGCTAATTTGGTGCTTTCCCTCATTTATGTTTGATAATGTATTTTTTTTTTAAGATTGTGTTTGATCTCATCTACTATGTCTCTTATGGCACACACTTTACATAAGTTTTTTGTTTTCCTTCCCTTTTTACATTTTTCTCTCATCCAAAAGAGTCTCATCTGAATTCACATTTTTTTGTTTTGTTTCGCTATATCATTCTATATATAATTCTTTCTAAGTATTCAATTTATTCGAACTCGTCATTCTCTATTACTCTGTTTTAACAATTTTGAGAATTCAAAACTTTTGATTCTAGATTTCCGGCAAAAAACAGTTTTCTTTATTTAGGTTAGTTTTCGAAAATAGAGTTCAGTCTGGTTGTTATTGTGAATAATGTCTCTAAGTTACATCTATGTTTGTGCATTTTTATTGACTAGTCTCTGAGCACGAGCGTTGCACATCTGTCCTTAATTTTTTTAGATTCATTAGAATGATTAAAATATTATGAAAACATGGAAGTAATATTAACAAATACGTTGGCAAGTAAAACCGGTACATGGCCTCTAATCATCTAATTTTGTTTTCTTAAAACCTAATGTAAGAGTCCCGTTGAGTTGTCCCTAATTCAAGTATTCTTCTTCATCGACAGTCAACTTTATCAATCAATGTTATTAAACAACGACATTCAAAGTAATGAAACTATGACTAAATTTTATGGCTTAAAATAAAAGGGTGTAGGTAAAGTAGGTCGAATAGTTTTGAAAAAGTTATAGACTTATTAAATTAAAGAAAAACAATAAAAAAAAATTCCAACCAATTTAAGTTATATTGAAATTATGAAATTTAAATTTCTATATTTTGACTATGAATTTATGTTACACGGTTGGATTATATAATATGTACACTTTACATCATCCATGTTCGTTGGAAGTTTCTAATATGCCACAAAATGAACACTTCATTTCAAGCAACTTTTGGGCTTTTATTAAAATAAATCTGAAAAGCATTACAATACTCATTTGAGCCTAATGCCCAGAATAATTACGAAAGAAAACACATAAAAAAGGTTGCCCATTTCCTAACCCCCCCCCCCTCTCTATTTCAGTCTACTCCATCCCACACTGAAAAATTGTCCCATTTTGGATCAACAAGAAGTTCGACCACCTCAAGCTATGGATCATCAACATTCAAGATCATGTGTACGCACTTTCCTTTCCTTATCTAACAAGAGTAAGTGTAGTTCATCCTATTAACTTTCTTATGTTTTTGCTTCTCGTTTAAATTACCTCTATTTATCTAGCAGTTGCGTTTTCTTCTATGGTCGGTTTTGCCTCTTTTGCAATGCTTTTTGGATCTTGTCTTTTGAAAGGATACGTCATGTCTAGGTTTTTGCTCACCTTTTTTGTGTTCCTCTTCCTTTTCTTCCATATGAAATCCCCACTTCTATTTTAGTAGATGGTGCTTGATCGAAGTGCATGGGTAGCTTCAGTCCACCTCCTCAAACTAGTGGTGAAGGCTCCTTCCAGGTTTAAGCAATCCCATATGACCCCATATCATCCCTTTTGCCGAGTCCTTTTTTGTTGGCATAAGTATCCTAGGCTAGATAGTTGTTAACATTTTTTTATTCTCATGATGTTTTGTAAATGATGTATATATGAAAATTGTTTTGTGGCCTTCCAATTCCAATTATCTCGTAGTTGGTGATACTCAAATATGAACAATTTAATTTATCATTGTTTTTTATCCGTCTCTCTTTAGTATTCATGTTGTTGAAGTTTGAAAATGTGCAGTTTCCTTTGTCAATAGCCATGTTTGCTACGTAGACTGCTAATTGGTTCCCTTCCTTCATTATATGCTGGATAATGTATTGTTTTTCTTGAAGATTGTGTTTGACATCTTCTAGAATGTCTCTTATGGCACACATTTTATGTACGATTTTTGTCCCCCCCCCCTTCACACTTTTATCTCATGCGATAGAAGCTCATTTAAATTCACGTTTCTTTTGTTGTGTTTCTCTATATCATTCTATATAAAATTCTTTCTATGCATTCAATTTATTCGAACTCATCAATCTCTATTACTTTATTTTTACAATTTTGAGAATTCAAAATGTTCGATTATTGATTTACCGGCAAAAACAAAAGGTTTTATTTCATTAGGTTAGTGTTTGTAAAAAGAGTTCAACGTGGTTGTTATTGTGACGAATGTCTTTAATATAAATCCATGTTTGTGCCTTTTAATTGACTAATCTCTTGGCATGTTTATTCCACGTGTGTCCCATAAATATTTTTAGATTCATAAAAATGATTATATTTTTATGAAAACTTGCATGTAATGATTAATAAGGACGTTGGCAAGTAAAATTGATACATGGCCTTTAATCATCTCATCATTTATTCTTAAAAACCTAATGTAAGAGGCCTATTGGGATGTCCTTAAGTTAAATATCTTTCTTCATCGACCGTCAGTGTTCTTACTAAAAGAAATTGCAAAATATACACAAAGAACACATTCAAAGTAATAAAGTGATAAGTAAACTATATGAATTAAAATTGAAGGGCATAGCTAAAGTAGGTCGAACATTTTTGAAAAAGTTATACACTGATTTAATTAAAGGAAAACAAAATCATTTTTTTTTGCTTTTCAGAAAATACCCGTGCACATTAGTTCTTATATAATTAAAGAATATACTCATAATATTTTTTCCAATCAAATTTATGTTACATCGAAATTTCTAAATTCAAATTTCTAAATTTTGAGTATATATGAATTTATGTGACAAAGTTGGATGATTTAATATTCACACTTTACATCATCCTGGTCCATTAGAAAATTCTAATATGTCACAAATGCACACTTTTTAAAAACAACTTTTAAACTTTTATTAAAATGAATCTCAAAAGAATTACAACATTCATCTGGTCCTAATGCCCAGATCAATTAAAATGGAAAACAAATAGAAGGGTAGCCCACCCGGATGTCCCGAAACAAACTATCAATAACATCTCCTTAATGGTAGGGTTTCCCATTTCTAATCCGCCTCTCTCTTTTAGTCTTAATCCACCCCGCACCTAAAAAATGTTCCCACTTTGGATCAACAAGAAGTTCCACCTCCTCAAGCTATGGATCATCAATATTCAAGGTCATATGGGTGTATTCATTTCCTCAGCAAACAAGAGTACATACAGTTCATCTTATTGATTTCTACAAGTTTTTGCATCTCGTTTAAACTGCCTCTCTTCAACCTGCAACTATGTTCTATTTTTATGGCTGAAGTAGCCTAGTCTTGATAGCTGTTCAGATTTTCGTAGCCTCATAAATTTTTGTAAATGATCTTTATGTTAAAACAAAATTTTGAAATGTGTAGTTTCCTTTGTCAATTGCCATGTTTAGTACGTAGTCTGCAAATTGGTTCCTTCCCTCATTATATGTTGGATAATGTATTTATTTTTTTGAAGATTGTGTTTGATATCTTCTAGTATGTTTCTTATGGAACATATTTTATGTACATTTTTTGCTTTCTCCCTCCTCCCCCCCCTCCCCTTTTCACATTTTCTCTTATGCGATAACGGCTCATTTAGATTCACGTTTCTTTTGTTGTGTTTCTATATATCATTCTAGATATAATTCTTTCTATGCATTCAATTTATTGAAACTCATCGGTCTCTATTACTTTATTTTTACAATTTTGAGAATTCAAAACGTTCGATTCTTGATTTACCGGCAAAAAAAGGTTTTATTTCATTAGGTTAGTGTTTGTAAATAGAGTTCAGTATGGTTGTTATTGTGTTGAATGTCATTAAGATAAATCCATATTTATGCCTTTTAATTGATTAGTCTCTAGGTACGTGTGTTGCACGTGTCTCCCACATTTTTTATAGATAAATAAAAATGATTATTGTTTTATGAAAAATTTCATGTAAAGATTAATAGAGACATTGGCAAGTAAAATTAATACATGGCCTTTAATCATCTTATCATTTTTTTCTTAAAAACCTAATGTAAGAACCCTATTGGTATGTCCCTAATTTAAATATCTTTCTTCATCGACAGTCAGTTTACTTACTCAAAGTAATTGCAAAATATACACAAAGAACACAGATATTCAAAGTAATAAAGCGATAAGTAAAGTATATGACTTAAAACTAAAGGGTGTAGCTAAAGTAGGTCGAACATTTTTGAAAAAGTTACAAACTAATTTAATTAACAAAAAAAATAATAATATTTTTTTTGTTTTTCTTTAAAATACCCGTGCACGTCAATTTTTATATATTAAAAGAATGTACTCATCATATTTTTTCCAATCAAATTTATGTTGAATCGAAATTTTGGAATTCAAATTTCTGAATTTTTGTATATATGAATTTATGTGACACAATTGGATGATTTCATATTCACACTTGACATCATCCTAGTTCGTTAGAATATTCTAATATGTCACAAAATGCACACATTTTAAAAACAACTTTAACACTTTTATAAAAATGAATCTTAGAAGAATTACAACAATCATCTAGACCTAGTGCCCAGATCAATTGAAAAAGAAAACAAATAGAAGGGTAGCCCACCCGGATGTACCGCGACAAACTCCAAATAACATCTCCTTAATCGTAGGGTTTCCCACTTCTAATCCGCCTCTCTCTTTCAGTCTAACTCCACCCCGCATCTGAAAAATGTTCCCACTTTGGATCAACAAGAAGTTGCCCCTCCTCAAGCTATGGATTATCAACATTCAAGGTCATGTGTGCGTGTATTCCTTTCCTCAGCTAACAAGAGTACATTGAGTTCATCCGATTGACTTCGGCAAGTTTTTGCATCTCGTTTAAACTTCTTCTCTTCAACTCTCAATTGTGTTCTCTTTTTATGGCTGAAGTAGCCTATTCTTGATAGCTCTTCACATTTTCGTAGCCTCATGAATTTTTGTAAATGATCTTTATGTTATAACGAAATTTGAAAATGTGTAGTTTCCTTTGTGAATAGCCATGTTTGCTACGTAGTCTGCTAATTGTTTCTCTTCCCTCATGATATGCTGGATAATGTATTGTTTTTCTTGAAGATTGTGGTTGATATCTTAGTGTGTCTCTTATGACACATTTTATGTACATTTTTGTCCCCCACCCCTTCACATTTTTCTCTCATGCGATAGAGGTTCATTTAAATTCACGTTTCTTTTGTTGTATTTCTCTATATCATTCTATATATAATTGTTTCTATGCATTCAATTTATTTGAACTCATCAGTCTCTATTTCTTTATTTTTACAATTTTGAGAATTCAAAACTTTCGATTCCTTATTTACTGGAAAAAAAAGCTTTTATTTCATTAGGTTAGTGTTTGTAAATAGAGTTCAGTGTGGTTGTTATTGTGACGAATGTCTTTAAGATAAATCCATGTTTGTGCTTTTTTATTTTCTAGTCTATGGACACGTATGTTGCACGTGTGACCCATATTTTTTTTTAGATTCATAAAAATGAATAAATATTTATGAAAACATGCATGTAATGATTAATAAAGACTCTGGCAAGTAAAATTGATACATGACCTTGAATCATCTTATAATTTTTTCTTAAAAACCTAATGTAAGAGGCCTATTGGGATGTCCCTAATTTAAATATCTTTCTTCATCAACCGTCAGTTTTCTTACTCAAAGTAATTGAAAAATATCCTCAAAGAACACAAACATTCAAAGTAATAAAGCGATCAGTAAAGTATATGAATTAAAACTAAAGGGCATAGCTAAAGTAGGTCGAACATTTTTGAAAAAGTTATACACTAATTTAATTAAAGAAAAACAAAATAAAATATTTTTTTTGCTTTTTCAGAAAATACCCTTGCACGTCAATTCTTATATAATAAAAAGAATGTACTCATAATGTTTTTTTTAATTAAATTTATGTTGCATGAAAATTTTGGAATTCAAATTTCTAAATTTTGAGTATAATGAATTTATGTGACATAGTTGGATGATTTAACATCCACACTTTACATCATCCTGGTTCGTTAGAAAATTGTAATATGTCACAAAATGCACACTTTTTAAAAACAACTTTTGACTTTTATTAAAATGAATCTCAAAAGAATTACAACAGTCATCTAGGCCCAATGCCCAGATCAATTAAAAAAGAAAACAATTGCCCACTCGGATGTCCTGCGACAAACTCCCAATAACATCTCCTTAATGGTAGGGTTTCCCATTTCTAATTTTCTTCTCTCTTTTGGTCTAACTCCAACCCACACCTGAAAAATGTTCCCACTTTGGATCAACAAGAAGTTCTACCTCCTCAAGCTATGGATCATCAACATTCAAGGTCATGTGTGCCTGTATTCCTTTCTCAACTAACAAGAGTACATGGAGTTCATTCTATTGACTTCTGCAAGTTTTTACATCTCGTTTAAACTACCTCTCTTCAACTTGCAATTTTGTTCTCTTTTGATGGCTGAAGTAATCTAGTCTTGATAGCTCTTCACATTTTCTTAGCCTCATGATTTTTTTGTAAATGATCTTTATGTTAAAACGTGTGTTATGACCTTTCCATTCCCTTTATCTCCTAGTAGTTGATACTTTCAAATATGAGAAATTTAATTTATCGCTGTTTATAATCCTTCTTCTTGTGATATCCATGTGGTTGATATCCAAAAATGTGTAGTTTCCTTCTTCAATAGTTATGTTTACTACGTAGTCTGCTTATTGGTTCCCTTCACTCATTATATACTGGATAATGTATTATTTTTCTTGATGAATGTAATTGATATCATCTACTATGTTTCTTACAGAACAAACATTACATAAATTTTTTGTTTTCCCTCTGTTTTCACTATTTTCTCTCACACAAAAGAGGCTCATCAAAATTCATGTTTCATTAGTCTTCTTTTTCTATATTGTTCTGTATATAATTCTATTTGTGCATTCAATTTATTCGAACTCTTCAGTCTCTATTACTCTATTTTTACAGCTTTGAGAATTCAAAACTTTCGATTCTTGATTTTCAGGCAGAAAAAAAGTTTCTTTAATCAAGTTAGTGTTTGTAAATAGAGTTCAGTCTTATTGTTATTGTGAAGAATGTCTTTAAGATACATCTATGTTTGTTCCCTTTAATTGACTACTTGGCATGTGCGTTGCACGTGTGTCCCATTTAATGTTTTTTAGATTCATTTGAAGGATAAAAATTTTACAAAAACATGCATGTAATGATAAAAAACTATGACTCATATGATTTGGTTTATATCATTGAAAATAAGGATTGTTTATACAATAACAAATAATCCACAAATACGAAAACAAATGTGAATAGCATATCCCAAAATTGTAGTCTACCTTAGACTGTTATGCTAATGTAATACCCCGAAAATTTCTAATCTAAGACCTGAACTATTCTTTATTTACGTATAAGATCATATCCGGTTACTCTTGAATTGTGCTTAGGTGTTCAATTTGGAGATGAATTAAAGTCACAAGAATTCCCTAGCACAAAGTTGAGTTGAAAGATTTCTTACCGATTAAGTTCTGGTATAAGATTCTACTTGGGTCAACTTCAAACGACTATATCTCTTCGAACATGAAGAGTTACGTGGCCTATAACCTATCAATTTAAATGTATTTGAGTCTTCTTTCCAATTCCACAAAATTTGCATCAAATGTAGTTTGGAGTAAAAAGTTATGCACATTTTACAGGATAGTGTCTTTCCGCGGGGCTGATGTTTGCGTAATGTAGACACAACTTCTAATGCAAGTGTCTACGATCGTACAATAGTTTACTAACCCAACCAAGGGTTGGGATAGTTCCCAAGGGAGTTGTTTTGAGAATTAATAGAAAATAAAATTAAGTTCTAACTAGTTGTAGCTAAAGACACTAACAATTAAAAACATTGTAAATTAAAGGGGGACACAAGAGTGTCAATTAACAATGGGGGGTTTTGTCACAAGTAAGCTAAAAACAATAAAATAAACAAGGATTTCTAAGTAATGAGAGGGGATCCTTGGGATGTGGTGGGAATACGGGTTAAGCTAGATTATTGGGTACATGCTTTCGATAGAAGATTCATAAAATAATTGTGACTAGGCTAAACTTTAAGGGGGATAAGCTCTCTCTCGAGCAACTTACCCCATTTCAAATGTGTTCCTCTAGGACACCCACTTGCAGCATGAAGACCAGCCTACGCCTTAACCCACTCACTCTCTCGAGCTGAGTGTTTAGGAATGAGACTAGGATTCACTCTTTCGAGCTTAATTGAGCTCGCATTCAACTAGGTATGAAGATTTAAGTTTTGATACAGGCCAAAGTTGAAGAATCCAAGAGACCCAAATCTAAATCTTGAAGATGAAACCCTTTGGATCTTCAAGTCTTCAAAACCCTCTCAAACTTAGAGAAAAAATATCAAAAAGTACTATTCTATATGAAAATTATAATAATTGTTCGACTCTTAAAACTACAACTCTAACTAGTATTTATAGTTTGCACAGATTTGTGCTGCAGCGGATCATTCGGTGTCGTTAGACGAAATCGCCGATCAACTCGTTGATTCGCCCTTTGGTGTAGTTCATCGCTGTTTTGCACCAGCCTTCAGCATTGTCATGTTCTGGGTCATTAGGCGACATGGTACTGCTTCGCGGAACTTCTTGGCGATGCGCCGACTGCTC
>NW_006238927.1:127473-130231 GCF_000226075.1 Solanum tuberosum | reverse complement strand
TGGGTCATTGGGCGACATGGTACTGCTTCGCAAAACTTCTCGGCGATGCGCTGACTGCTCCCTTTTTACGCCGACTTGATCCTTTTCTTCAGGGCTCAGCACACTGGAACAAAAGGCGAAGTAAGACCTTTTGGCGAATCGCCAAGTGGTCTCGACGATCCTCAGGCCTTCATTTCTTCGTTCTTTTCAGTCCTTTTCGTTTCCTTTTTGAGACGTAGTGTCCATGCTTTCCTTCAAACTTCAAATACCTGAAATTGAAGGGTTTTCATGAGATATTGAGATAAAATAAGCATTTGAGAACACAATTTCTATTAAAATATAGCCCTAAATGGGGTCCAATTTTGTGGACTCATCAACATCCCCAACTTAAACTTTTGCTTGTCCTCAAGTAAAACTCAAGTTCAGCAGTTCAACAAGGATGTCTCAAATAGTGCTACATAAGACTCAATTATGAATGTACATAACAAGACTCAATTTACTTTTGCAAGGATACATTGTGTACTCTAAGTTTCAAGTTGTGACATACCATTATCAAAGAATATCGAACTCACAATACTTGCTTCAAATGCAAGTTCAAGCTCAACTATAGTGTTCAAATGCCTTCACACAAAGAATGATTCCATATTCACACAATGGTTCACAGTTTAAAGCTTTGGAATCAAATGCAACGCTCATACTCACAAAGAAGAACGCAATGCATAATTTCACCCATAGGTTTTCCCGTATTTTCCAATCTACATTTGCTTCAGCTTACTCAAGATCACAAAGGTCTTTTAAGGCTTGTAATGGGGCAGAGCGCAAAGGTATGGTCATTTTAGGCTCAGTGACTTTCATCCTCATGAAATATGGTGTTCACAACACTTCCTTTCCTTTGCCTTCATCATTCTCTTTAGTGCTCATAAGTCATCATATTATTCACTCTCCATGGATTGTTTGGAAACCCCATTTCTTTTGTACTTTATTCCACAACTTTCTTTTTCATTTTTGTCTTTTTTTTTTTTTTTTTTTTTTTATATATATGGAGGGGTTCCAAATTTCTCAACACCATAGGTTAAAAGAGACTTTCCTTGCACTTCTTGACTTTCCCTTTTCTTTTCACCACACCCCCAACTTAGGCTTTTGGCCTAAGTTGGCTATTCAATCAACCACAAATCAAGAGGATTATAGGTAGTAGATTAAGAGAGTTCGAGTTTTCATCAAGTTTCTTCCAAAGAAAGGTAAGGCTCAAGGGGTGTTCAAAAGTGGTTCACACACTCACAAGGTAGGCCACAAAAGAGGTGTATATCAAATTGGCTTACACTCTTAGAAGTTGCCTAAGATCATTACAAGAGATAGCATCACTTAGTTGACCGGACCAATGGGAAAATTCTAGGATCCATCATGCATAGTTCACATGTAAGCTCATCACACTAGGCATTGACACTATAGTCAAACAAGACTCCACACTTTCGCTAGTGTGCAACGATCATCACAAGAGACTCGATTTGATCATTGGCTAGTCATATCGAGATGCAAAGAGTTCACATATTGTCTATGCAACTTCATTTGTCCTCATTGTAGCCACACATTTATGTTTGTTCGATTATAAGCACTATCCAAGTCATCGGTATTGATCGGAATCGATACTCAAATTTGTGAAAGAACAGCCACATTCAACACGGAAGGGGTGGCAAAAACATTTCGAAAGGGTCAAAATCATTTTGCAATTTAAAACACAGGGCCACGAAAGTAGTATTAACACAATTATAACTTACAACGCAAATACATAAACAAAACATGATTCACGAATAGCAAGGACACAAAGGTGGGCTTCACCCCACCATAATTAAAAGCAATTTGTCCTCAAATGCAAATGAATTAAAGTATCCAAAAAGTAAAAGTAAGTAAGATAGAGAGGGAGGTAAGGAAAGGATCCTGTCTATGTAGTCTCTCTATCTGTCTGGGCATCAGTGCCCGATGTGTCAGCCTGGACTTGGATAATAGTCCCCAGAGCTACTTCAGAAGGTTCAGCGGAAACTGACTTGCTATGATTGTCCAAGTCATGAGCTGCCAAAAATAAATGTATAGTTGTGTAGAATCCACGAGTCCACGAAGGGGCAGTGAGATCTCGGGGGATAGACTTCACCCAACTAACTTAAACAACATAGAAGCACAACCCCACAAAATTTAATTCATTTTAAAGCACAAGAATAAGGGATTTCAACAATCAAAACATTACGGGAAAGATTATCAAATTAAAATAGGCATTCAAACATTCAAATCCTATCAAAAAGGGCAGCACACTTCATCAAGATAATATTATTGCAAATGAGTACAAATTCGATAAAAATAAACTCGGGGTTCGAAAAGCCAACCTTAGATGCCAATTAAAACACTTTTTGAAATGCTAGGCGGAAATGTAATCCAACTCCGAGCACCAATCAATAACTCAAATTGTCACGACCCAAGCCTAGGGCCTAGACGTGACCGGCGAATGGGGAACCTGAAGGTACCCCAAACAAGCCTCACAGCTTATCATTACACATCCTTGGTCGCGGAAGCAATTAAAATGACCATAAGCGATAAGCATAATCAAGGGGGAAATCGGGACTAAGGGAGCAAGAGAAAAAAAGAAGAAGAAATGATACATAAATACCATAGATGAGTCAAGCTCAAGCATAATACACAACTTGTCCAACACCACCTCTAAACATGAGTACTTAGCGGGGGCCAAGACAAACTACCGGGCTCACCCTCATAGTCAATACATAACAAAAAA
>NW_006238927.1:125336-126863 GCF_000226075.1 Solanum tuberosum | reverse complement strand
AACCCCTCGATATGGTTATACGGGCCTACTACCCCCCGTACTAGGTTCCCAAGGTACCAACCCCTCGATATGGTTACCTGGGCCTACAACCCCTCGAGCTAGTCTTGGTCGACTCACAACACTTATATAGATAAAATCATATACATGTATCCATTTCATCATCATTTCAATGATTATATGACCATCCGACTCATAGGACGTACCTTGGACCTTCCATTTCCTAAGAATTCTATAGGTGGGCATTTTATCAAACATATGGTGGGCTATTGTTCATGTAGATAAAATCATGTCTTTCAAGAGTACTAAGTCCAACCAATTCCAAAATCCATATAAATCAGCCCACCAACAACATACATATGTATATATCAACCTTCATAATTTGATCATGGAAGCATGAAATCCATAAACATCACATAATAATTCCATTTCATGATAATATGCAAAATAGACCATAATAGGGTGTGTAGTAGTAATTCCATACTTCAAGAGTTCATAAATAATCATAAGGACCCATAAATTTGAAGTAGAAATAGAGGATAAATGGTTGGAATTGTGGAAAGGAAGGTTTCCACAAATCAAACCCACATACCTCAACTTTGGAGAATCCTTGATGAAGATTGGAATGGAGAATTGAAGCTTGAGATTGAGTCTTGAATCGGGAATTAGAGCTTGAGATATTTGAATTCGGTTGAGGATCTTGGTGGAATTTTGGAGAGGGCTTAGAGAGTGTTTTTGAAGTTAAAAAAATGACTAAGTATGGGACATATCCCCTTTTTATAAAAAACGTCCCCAACCCGCCTCAAAAAATAGCTCACTGGAAATTGCAAATCTGCACAGACAAGTTTTACGAAAATGGTCATAACTTCCTCATCCTAACTCGGAATGAGGTGAAACTAAGTGCGTTGGAAAGCTAACTCAGAGAGATTTAATTTAATAGGTTGTGGCACTTCCAGTTCCTTGTGTGCTAAGAGATATTCCCCTTTAAATTTGACCCTCCAAATCGCATTTTTTGCGATTTTCGAATTTTGATACGGTTGCTCTAAAATTTGGGTTAGACCCATTCCCCACTCAATTTGACCCCATGAATAAGAATACGAAGTTGAATTTGCGAAATCAAGCACGGATTTTGAGATATAAGGAAATTACAATTATAGGTGTTTCCGAAGCACATTTTCGGGCATTTTTGGGGTCGTTTCAATATCTCCCCCTTGGGAACATTCGTCCCCGAATGTTAAAGAAACGTACATGAGAGACACAAACATGGCAATTTCAACTCATAAGCTACCTTGCCAATTCTCCTCATCACCTTATAAGGACCCACGTATCTTGGGCTCAACTTGCCCATTTTACCAAAACGAACCACACCCTTCATGGGTGACACCTTCAAATAGACCCAATCACCAACTCGAAATTCAAGAGCCCTTCTCCTCACATCGGCATAGGACTTTTGGCGACTTTGGGCCATCTTCAACCTTTCTCTAATCATCCTAACCTTCTCAAGAGCCTCCATAACTAGATCTGGTCCTA
>NW_006238927.1:115723-124759 GCF_000226075.1 Solanum tuberosum | reverse complement strand
TCCAATACACAAGCCCTAAGCATATCCTCAAGTGTTTGGATAGTCCTTTCGGCTTGTCCATCCGTTTGCGGGTGAAAGACTGTAGTAAGCTTAACTCTCGTACCTAGACCCCTTTGAAAGGACTTCCAAAAGTGTGAAGTAAATTGAGTACCACGGTCCGATATGATGGATAGAGGAATCCCATGCAACCTTACCATGCTAAGAGATATGCCCCTTTAAAATTGACCCTCCAAATCGCATTTTTTGCGAATTTTGAATTTTGATACGGTTGCTCTAAAATTCGGGTTAGACCCATCTCCCACTCAATTTGACCCCATGAATAATAATATGAAGTCGAATTTCCGAAATTATGCACGGATTTTGAGATATATGGAAATTACAATTATAGGTGTTTCCGAAGCACATTTTCGGGCATTTTTGGGGTCGTTTCACAAATACAATAAAAACGCAAGAATTATAGAAAATACTAAACGGGTGCGAGTTTGTGAAGGTCTAAAGTGAGGGAAAGTGTAGAGTTTGAAAGTTTAAACCTTTGGCCTTCCAAGAAACCATACAGTTCTCGCCCATTCGGCGACATTAGTCGTGGTCGCCGATCCTTTCGGCGACTCACCTAGTGGATACTTACCTCGCCGAGTTTTACTGGACCTCCAGTTAAACAAGGGGTCCAAACGGCGAACTAGATCGCAATCGCCGACCAGGTTGGCGATTCGCCAGTAATTTCCTAGGCACGCCGAGTTTTATAGACTCCACTTTGAAGTTGTCTTTAGTCCAATGGTAGTCTAAGTCGAGGTCGCCGACTTCTTCGGCAATGCGCCAACTGGACCTTTGGCTTGCCAATTTGCACTTTTCACTCACTTTCCATACTTTGACCTGCACAAACAACACACCATTATTTCTTAAAGCAAAAATAAAGCGATAAAACATTTGGCGGCCTCCTAAGAAACGCCTTATTTAACGTTGTGACACGACGCAACTCCTTACTCAAGTTCCATTAGTGAGGTTTGCCACATTTTCATGAGGTCACCCCTCTTTTGGCTCTTGGTAGAGAGAAGATAACATTTGGTACCCATAGTTACCATTTATGCTCATCCTTCTGGTTTCAACACACAAACAAGCAAATCAAAACTAAAAATTAAGTAAGTATCACTATAACTAACAAGAACAAATTTCAACTTAACTAAAAATTCTCAAGTAACGCCAATCCCCAGAAGCGGCGCCATTTTGATGTTTGCGTAATCAAGACACAACTTCTGATGCAAGTGTCTACGATCGTACAATAGTTTAGTAACCCAACCAAAGGGTTACAATAGTTTAGTATCTTGCATTTTCATATTTGCATGTCACATTATTGAGCTATCCAATTTACTTCAGTTATGTTATAAATTTCATATATTCAGTTAGGAGTAGGCTTTAGACTGAGTTGGACTAGGGTCAGTCACCCTTAAGTGCCAGAACTACGTGTCGCCATAGGTTATAAGTCCCCTCTGTGGGCATCAGTTTAGTGATCACGCTAGTCATGCCTATATACCTCTAGCAGGGTATATTGGGTCCTCTCAATGGGGCGTATACATCAGACTCCACATTTGGCTCATGTGGTTTTATGTCGATTATTAGTATCTCCCACAGACAGATTCTAGTGTATTGACCAAGTTATCAGTTACAATTCAACATTCTGTTTCAGCATGTTATAAACTTGGTCTCTACATTAAGTTAGTCTATATTCAATATGTTTAGTATATTTATCATGTTCAGATTATATCATTGCTCAGTTATGCTTTGTTCAGTTGTATGGTTTATTTAGCTTTATTGTATCATGCATGCTCATTACCTTTCAAGTATTGATGCATACTCTGAGCTACATCCTTTCGTGATGTAGGTTCAGGTCCTCAGCATTCAGATCACGCATCTTCAGTTCAGCAGCTTCAGTGGTGAGTCCTCATATTTCGAGGACAATAGACATGCTTCTATATTTAGTCTTTTCTTTTCAGTTCTCAGTATTTGCTAGAGTTAGCTGGGGCATGTCCCAGCATCTCTAGTCAGTTAGAGGCTTTATTTTAGATTTTGGTCTTTTTTTTCAGTTCTAAGTATTTGAGTATTAGTTCATTGTCTTAAACTCTTTTAAGATTTATATATATACAGACAATATTGGGTATTCCCCATCATTTCAATTTACCTTATGTTTAAGCTTCTGCACTGTATTTCTATTTCAATAAATCTTTAAGTATGCTTAGGATATGCTAGCAGGGTTAACTTGAGGTCACTTGTGATCCTAGGTCTCATGTCCACGTCTTGGGCTAGCTTCGGGGTGTGATAAACTTGGTATCAGAGTAATAGATTTAAGAGTCTTACGATGTTTGAAAAGCCGCACTAAGTAGAGTCATTTTCATGGGTATAAAATGCACCACATCAAATGAGAAGGAGGCTGCAAGGTGTTTTAGGAAAACTTCATCTTCTTGTTACTCTTATCATGCGTAAGGTATGATCTAATTCCTCGTTTCTAACTCAACATTATGCGCATTCATATCATGCCTCCTCGTAGATCTTACGGAAGGAATGCTAATGCATGTAATGCTAATGCAGCTCCTCTAGTACCACATCAGGAAGTATTGAATACAGAGTTTCAGAATGCGATTTAACTTTTGGCTCAGAGTGTGACCAACCAGAACAACCAGCAGGTTCCAGTTCCTGCAAATACTAATGGTGGATCAGTGGCAGCCAGGGTTCCTGATTTTGCAAGGATGAATCTGCCTGAGTCCTTAGGATCGCATATTGGTGAGAATCCCCAAAACATCATAGATAAGGTCAAGAAGATCTTTGGAGTGATGCAAGTGACTAGTAATGATAGGGTAGAGTTTCCATCCTATCAACTTAAGGATGTAGCTCACATCTGGTTTACTCAATGGAAAGAAAACATGGTCACAAATGCAGGTCCTATCACTTAGGAATGCTTTTGTATCTAAAGCAAAGAAGGAGTGTTGAGTTTGCTTTTAGTTACTATAGTCATTTTTAAATTTAATAAGTTACCTAGTTTTAGGATGAATTTTAAATTTTAAATATTTGTTAGGTTGTTTTAATTGTTGAGATTATTTTGCCTTTTTAGATGAATACCAAAGGAAGATCTAATAAAATGTGTGATCTAAGAATGAAAAATTACATGGATGGGATGGAGAAGAAGAAGCGGGAAGAGAATTTTTGTGAACCGCAGAGCTTTGAGATAGTCTGTTGCCTATGTAAAATGATACACATGGTTTTCTAAGGAAAGTGGCAATACAGTTTTTAAGGAAATAGGAAAGAAATTGAGTAATGTTTTGTACGAACTGTTGATGTTATGTTTGTTATCTTCATGTTGTCTTCTAAACTATAGAATTGCAGGGTTTTGATTTTCCATACATTTGGATGTAACATGCTTAGATTTTTTAGATACTCTATACACCGTAATGCAACATATATATTTCATCAAGTGAAAAATTATTGAGAATAGTGGTACTTAGCATACAATTATCTAATCAGCACATTAGTTAGTTAGCTAATCTATTTTATATTCCATTAGTTAGTTGAGGAGTTAGTTAGTGGAGTAAGTTGACAGCTGGCTTAACAGCCTTGACACACTTGTAAATATGTATGAGTTTATTCTCATTTTGAGACATACTGAATAATGCAGATAAAATTTCTCCAATTCAATTCTTGCACTAAATTCTAAATGGTATCAGAGCTGTGAATCCATTAGATTCAGATTCACAATTAATTCAATCGGAAACCTTTAAAACATCCATTGATTGAGCTAGAAGAAGATGACATTGACAACAGAAGAAAGGGAAGCAGTTGGAGTTTCAACTGATACTCTTGATGGAATAGAGAATAATCGAAATCATCTGTTATATCTTTATCCCTCTGACACTCTGGGTAGTGTATTGACCTCACTAGAGCTCACAAGGACGGAAAATTACTCACTGTGGAGCAGATCATTGATGATTAATCTTTGTGCAAAGAGCAAGCAGGGATTTCTACTTGGAACTTGTGGCAAATGTGATTACAAACCTGAATTGGAGGAGTAATGGGATAAATGCAACGCATTCGTGTTAGCATGGATTATGAACATTGTATCAAAGAAATTATTGAGTGGAATCGTATATGCATCAGATGCAATAACGATTTGGGTAGATCTGAATGAACGTTTCAACAAGGTTGATGGATCTAGAAGCTATCATCTTCATCATGAGATCTGCACAATTAATAAAGCTAATTTGACAGTTTTAGGGTATTTTACTAAATTGCGTCTCCTATGGGATGAGTTTGACGCACTGGTTCCACCTCCTGCTTGTAATTGTGATAAATCGAAAGTGTCTATTGATCATCTGCAATTCTTATGATTGTTTGCTTTTTTATGGGCCTGAATGAGGTGTACAGTCATGCGAAGAGTCAGATTTTAATGATAAACCCACTACCTAGTGTAAGTAGCGCTTATGCCATGATACCATCTGATGAAAGTCAGCATATGACAGCTGATTCCAGAATTGGTAAAGATATGCATGAATCTATGGCTCTATATGAAGGAAGGGGGAATGATCTAATGATGCATTCTGGCAGGGGGAAGAATGGTTGTTCCTCTCAGGAATCTCTAGCTTTGTATGCTGGACAAGGAGGACGAAGAGGTCACACAATTACTAGAAATGGAAACTACGATTATACAAATGCTAGAAATGGAAACTACAACAATCCTAGATAGAAGAAGAATTGGCACCAGGTGTGTGACTATTGCAAACTACATGGTCACACCAAGGACATATGTTTTAAGCTCGTTGGCTATCCTGCTGACCGAAAGTTCAAGAAGAAATCTGGTCCAAATTCAGGAATAATGAATGCTGGAAGAGGAGCAGCAAATCATGCTTACATTGACAAAGAATTTAGGGATGATTTTGACACTGTTCATACAGGTCATGGCATGATCCATTCAGGACAAGGACCAAGTAACAACAATTCTGGTGGAACTGATAATTCTCAATTAACAAGACAACTGAAATGCTCTATGAATTTTTGCCCTGGGTTTTGTGTATTTCAGGACCTGTTAAATGGAAGGGTGAAGGGGATTGGTAAGGAGAAGGATGATCTCTATTATCTTCCCACTCATCTTCCAGAAGAGATCATATCTTCTGAGCAAAGTTTATTGTCACATACCAAGCATTCATAGGTCTTACTTTGGCACAATAGACTTGGACACCCCTCAATAAAAGTGTTACACCTTTTATCTTAGCTTAGGAAAAATGATGATAAAGACATTTGACACAGTTGTCCAGTTTGTCCTCTTACAAGAAAGACTAGACTTCCATTTCCTTCAAGTATGTCTAGAACAAATTCTATTTTTGATCTGATTCATATAGATGTATGGGGACAATATAGATGTTCTACTCATGATTACAGATTTTTATGATCATTCAAGAATGACTTGGTTGTTTCTTATGAAATTCAAATGTGATGTTTCTTCTATTCTAAAGTGTTTCATTACTATGGTTAAGACTTAGTTTAACAAGGTTGTTAAGAAAGTTAGATCAGATAATGGGACTGAGTTCCTTAACAAGAATTGTAGATCATTATTTGAAAGTTTTGGCATGGTTCATGAGACTAGTTGTCCTCATTCCCCTCAACAGAATGGGGTGGTTGAAAGAAAGCACAGACATATCCTTGAGCTAGCAAGGGCTCTCAGGTTCAAAGGTCCCTTCCAATCAGATTTTGGGGTGAGTGTGTATTAGAAGTTGTTCACTTGATCATTAGGTTGCCAATTACAGTATTGCAGGACAGTCACCTAACATTCCATGATCACCAGCCTGATTTAACTCATTTGAGAACCATAGGTTGTTTATGTTATGCTACAAAGCATGTTAAACCTAATAAATTCTCAACTAGAGCTGAAGTTTGTGTCTTCATGGGCTACTCATCCAATCAGAAGGGATATATTGTGTATGGTCTACACCAAAGAAAGTTGATGGCGTGTAGAGATGTAACCTTCAAAAAGGATGTTTTTCCATTTGCTGCACAGAAGGGACATCATTATATCCCTTTATTTCCTCCACAGAAGTTTGATATTGAAACAAATGATTTACAAGCTATGACAAATGATCCAGAAGTTCTGATTGATTATGTTAAAACAGTGGGGCTGAAAGATATTTTTTGGAAAATAAATCAGGAAATAATGTTGTATGTATTGAAATTGATGCATCCTTATAAATTATCCCTACTAACATTGTAGTCACTAATGCACCTCTAATTAACCACAGTACATGTAACGACTCAAAAAATGATATGATGAACTAGAGCCTTGACGTTTGGGTTAGTATGACTTTGAGTCGGTGTCTAAGCTGATTTAGATCTTAAATTGGGTGAGGAAGGAGTTGACGCTAGCGTGCAAGCTAGGACCTAGGGTGGCAAGATAGGGTGGTGGAAACTTTGTTACTTCATGGAGCCTTTTGGCAATGGGCTACTTGATCACCCAAAGGGTTGGGCGAGTTGCCCTTATGCCCTTTTGATCGCCTAAGGAACTGCCCTCTTAGCCTTAGTTCTGGAACAATGGGCGAGCTAATTTGAAGCTCGTTAAGCTGGTTGGCAGATCGCCCATTGCTCCCCCTCCATCTCCTAGTTTACTGCCCATTTGTCCAAGATGCTGGACCAATGGGTGAGGTAAGTCGGGTTTGGTGCAAACTTTTAAGTTTAAACTTTGTGGGTCTTTAGTTCCTTTCCAAAGTTGAGTCCACATTATTCTATCCCTTTCTTAACAACTATAAAACCTTTTTATGACCTAAATACTTTCATTTAAGTCACTCCAAATAGAATCAAAAGAAGACCCACCTCCTCTCAAATATTTCTCTCACTAGAAATCCTCCATTAGAGAAGAAGAAGGGAGCCATTGAAGCTAGGGTTTGGTGATTTCAAGGTGGTTCTTTCGCAAATTACTTGGGGATTCTTAGTAAAGGTATGGTGGTCTTGATCCTTGTCTAATTTTCCATTCAATGAGCCAATTCAAAGGAGATTTCAAATCATGAAAACCTAGGGTTTTACTCAATCACATGGGTTCTTTTATCAAACACTTTCAAAGGGGTTTATAATGACAAATTATGATTGTATTAATGTTTAATTGATGATTTATGATGAAAATACTCCATGAACCCATGATTTCTCTCAACTTCTAAATTGTACCTTTACGAAGTTGGTTTGATGATTATGAAGGCTTGTGAATGTAACTTGTCTAAATTGCTTTGGGTTATTGAATTGTATCATAATGTATGTCTTAGATATGGTGAATTGAAGGTTTGTTGATGAATTGTGAGCATGGCCTTGAAAGGGGAAGTTATGGCTAAATTTAATGTTGAAGTAGAATTGTGATTGAACTATTGATCCACTTAAAAGGGGGAGGTGTTTAATTACTATGTATGACTTGGATATGAAGTATATGTGTGTGTGATCTAGATGATTGTATTATGAACATGTTTTAGAAGGCTATTGCATGAATGATGATGTTATGTGAAAGGTTATTCTCACATACACACACATTTGAATGAAGAATGAATGAAGTTCAATGATAATGTTAATGATGAAGTACTTATTGAAAGGATATTCTCAATTGTACTCTAATGAATGAAAAGACATGTTGTGAAAGGACTTTCTCACAATATGGGATTCCCAGGTGAAAGGCTATTCTCATCTTTGAATCTATGAGCTTTACAATGAATGAATGTTGTGTTGGGATAGATACTCATCTGGGAGTTGATGTAGAGTGTTTAGTAACAATCTATATATCCCATTTTAGTAAATGTTGAGTTTCATATGGATGCTCATCTATGAGTTGAGGCGGGGTATCTAGTAGCAATTTCTTATCCCATAATAATGAACGAATGTAATGAATGTCAAGTACTCTGTGGGGAATAATGCCAAGCACCGAGTGGATATGAATTGGGGTGGATGCTCATCCGTGAGTTGAGCGGGGTATCTAGCAGCAACCTCTTGAGATGGATGCTCATCCGTGAGTTGAGGCGGGGTATCTACTAGCAATCTCCATATCCCATAACTATGTGCCCACATAGGTCTAGCTAGTGGATCCACTTAAGCTAAAGAACAATGGTCCAACTTTAGGCAAGTAGGAATCCCTTATTCGGTGAGGGTGACACCGGGATTCCATGTCAAGCTCTCATGGTCTATGTCGATCAAGGCTTACCCCCACAAAGAATATTAATGAAACTATGGCTTCTCAAGGAATCACTTCTTAGTGTGGGTGGTGGTATGGGATGCCATCTATGCATTGAACAAGTAGGCTTTGAGAGAGTCATGGTGTGTTCCTTTATAATGTTAAATGAAATGAATGGGATCTTATGATGATGCTAATAAGAATGTTGGCCTAATGTCTAATGAATGAAGGTGTTCTAAATGAAGCTAATGAAGAATGGGTGACTTAAATTCTTATATGTTTAATGTGAAGATGCATGCTATACTTGGATTGTATTATGAGTTACTTCCTTGTCATGACTTATTGTATATGAATGTGCCTTGTCTAGGGTGACTTCAAAGGAGTACTTAGTGTGAGTAGTAGTATGGGATACTACTTGCACATTGCAGAAGTATGACTTAGAGTTATCTTAGATGTTGGTTTTAATGTGATGATATTACTTATGTAATGTTTATGTCCCTTATATGCTTTATTGTGAAAAGGTGGAAATGATGAATGGTAAGTTCACTTTTGGTGACCTTAAGGTGGTACCTTAGTGTGGGTGGTGGTATGGGAAGCTACCCATACATTGCACAAGGTATAGTTTGAGGGTTGCTTGAGGTGAAGGCTAATGTGAAGGTAATGGTTTTTATGTTGATTATGTTCAAATGTTAAAGTATGACTTGAATGTTGGTTGTGGTTGAATATTATGCCTCGTATGTTTATGTTCATGAAGGTTATATCAAAATGGCATATATCATGACTATCAAAGAAAATGTCCAGTTAAGCATGGTTTTTGCATGGCTTCCATACTTAGTACATCTAATGTGCTAACCCCATTCTTT
>NW_006238927.1:89579-110837 GCF_000226075.1 Solanum tuberosum | reverse complement strand
CACTCTAGTTACTTGATAGGTACTACAAAGTGTAGGTAATAGTATGGGATGCTATCTATACATTGCACGAGTAGGCTTTGAAGGGGATATAGTGAGTTCTCTAAGTCTTAATGACTAAATGTATGAAAGTCCTCTAAATGCATGAATGTGTCCTAAATGAACATAATGAAGAATTTTGGCTTAAAAACTTAGATGTAAAGATGCATGCTATACTTGGATCGTAATATGAGTTACTTCCTTGTTATGACATATTGTATATGAATGTACCTTGTCTATGGTGACTTCAAATGAGTACTTAGTGTGAGCAGTTGTAAGGGATACAACTTGCACATCGCACAAGTATGACTTAGATTTGTCTTAGATGTTGGTCTTAATGTGATGGTGTGACTTATGTATTGTTTATGTCTCTTATATGCTTTATTGTGAAAAGGTGGAAATGATGAATGGTAAGTTCACTTTTGGTGACCTTAAGGTGGTACCTTAGTGTGGGTGGTGGTATGGGAAGCTACCCATACATTGCACAAGGTATAGCTTGAGGGTTGCTTGAGGTGAAGGCTAATATGAAGGTAATGGTTTTATGTTGATTATGTTCAAATGTTAAAGTATGACTTGAATGTTGGTTGTGGTTGAATATTATGCCTCGTATGTTTATGTTCATGAAGGTTATATCCAAATGGCATATATCATGACTATCAAAGAAAATGTCCAGTTAAGCATGGTTTTTGCATGGCTTCCATACTTAGTACATCTAACCCCATTCTTCCCCTTTTCTTACTAAAGTGTAGGGCTTGGAGATATTGGTGTCCTATGATTGATGGATAGGTTTCTAAGGTGTTTGAAGATGAAGTATTAGTGAGTCCTCATAGTTTCGAGGACAAAATCCATTATGTTCCTTTTATGTCTTGTGGTTTATGTTAAAGCTTTTGTATGGGCAAAGTCCCAATGTTATATTTAAAGTATTAGATGGTTTGAGACATAATGTATAAAGTCTAGAAAGTCTTCCGCTTGCTTTTTAAATGAAAATGTCTTCGATTGTAAAAGAAAGTTTTTAATACTTCTCTATTTTCCTATGTTCTTATGTTCAAGAATGCTATGAGGCTTGTATAAGACCCCTTCGGGGTAGAGTACATTGTGTTATGACTAGGGAGTGTTCTCGAGTCGTGACAAACATGGTATTAGAGCACAAGATTTTGGAATGGTCTTAGGTTGTCATAAACCACATCTAGTAGAGTCTTGTTCATAATGTGAAGCGCACCACATTATGAATATGAGGCTATTGGGTGTTAAGAAAGTTTCACTTCTTCATTCTTCAAGTCGTGCCAGAGAGTTTAACTCTATAATGTCTCCCTCTTGTTCCTTATTTGATGGTTTTTAGTGTTTGACCACTTGAAAGGAGTATGCTAGCAGGGTTGAGGGAGAGAAAGGGTTGGTTGTGATGCCAACTTTGGCTATGTGACTTAATAGATGTGAGATGGGAGATTGTGATGTTGACTTTAGTATGAGTGGATTGCTTTATGGTTATGTGTGTTGTTGGTAGAACCCGGCTTAGTTATGATGAGTTTGAGGTGTGTTGAAAGAATTGATGAAATGTGGTGTTTTTAGGAATGCCTAGGTGGGATGAATATGAAGGTTTGGAGATGTTTTCCTCTAACCTTAGAATTGAAAGAAGTGATGTCGTAAAGAGTTTGTATAGGCTTACTGCCAAGTGGGGGAGATAATGTGCCTAGATGGTAAGGTCTTTGAGTGTCCTTGATGTTCATGAGTTAGGATTGCTTGATGCTCTCACCTTATGAGGTGTAATGAGTTGTGGAGTTTAGACCCAGTGTGGTAAACTCATATGAGACTGAGTGGTGTTGGTAAGGTTGATTGTGAGCAAGAGTTGCTTAATGAGAACCTTCCTAGTTTAAAAGCACTGGTATGTCGATGGTTTCTTGTAAAATGTGGATGTCTTGATTAATATTTTTATGTTGTGTTCCTGATAAGACTTAGTTGGGTTTTCTCCTAAGTGGGGGATAGTATGTTGAGTAGTAAGGTTGTTGAGAGTTCCGATATTCTTACCTCTTCCTTTATGTGCCTATTCAAGCCTAAGATAAAGAGTTCCTTTTTGGCTTCTTTCATGTTTTTGGAGCCATGTGTGAAAATGAGTTTCCATGGTCTCCTTATATTATGCATGTTCTAGTTGAATTCTTGTTTAAATGAGAAAATGAGCTTTCATGTTTTATGTTCCTCATGTTGATGTGCATTTGATGAGAGTTGTCTATATCCTTCATGAGGTTAAATGTTGAACATGCTTAAATGTGTTTTTATGAAGAAGTTGCATAATGTGCTTTTATGAGAAAATTGCATATTGTGCTTAATGATGTTGTGAGGAGCATGATGTGATTTGGAGTAGGAAGTTCCTCCAACGAAAATGAAGAATGTTAAAGTTTTGATGCATAATGAGTTTTTACATGTAGTTCCTACTTTCTTGTTATGTATTGAGCTTGTGGATATAGAGTTGATATTTCCTCCTATGCTTATGCATTTATATTGATGTTGTATGCATGATTGATAGGCTTCTAGTCATGAGTAATTTTTCCCTTTAAATAATTTAAATGTCATTCGAGGACGAATGTTCCTAAGTGGGGGATAATGTAACGACTCAGAAAATGATAGGATGAACTGGAGCCTTGTCATTTGGGTTAGTATGACTTTGAGTTGGTGTCTAGGATGCTTTAGAACTTAAATGGGGTGAGGAAGGAGCCTAGGGTGCAAGTTACGACCAGGACTAGCAAGATAGGGTGGTGGAAACCTTGTTACTTCATGGAGCCTTTTGGCGATGGGCTGCTTGATCGCCCAAAGGGTTGGGCGAGTCGCCCTTATGCCCTTTTGATCGCCTAAGGAACTGCCCTCTTAGCCTTAGTTCTAGAACAATGGATGAGCTTAAGTTGAAGCTCGCCAAGCTGTTTGGCGGATCGCCTATTGCTCCCCCTCCATCGCCTAGTTTACTGCCCATTTGTCCAAGATGCTGGACCAAAGGGCGAGGTAAGTTGGGTTTGGTGCAAACTTTTAAGTTTAAACATTGTGGGTCTTTAGTTCCTTTCCAAAGTTGAGTACACATTATTCTATTCCTTTCCTAACAACTATAAGACCTTTTTATGACCTAAATCCTTTCATTTAAGTCACTCCAAATAGAATCAAAAGAAGACCCACGCCCTCACAATATTTCTCTCACTAGAAATCCTCCATTAGAGAAGAAGAAGAAGGGAGCCATTGAATCTAGGGTTTGGTGATTCCAGGGTGGTTCTTCCTCAAATTGCTTGGGGATTCTTAGTAAAGGTATGGTGGTCTTGATCCTTGTCTAATTTTCCATTCAAGGAGCCAATCCAAAGGTGATTTCAAATTATGAAAACCTAGGGTTTTACTCAATCTCATGGTTCTTTCATCAAATGATTTCAAAGGGATTTCTGATGACAAATTATGATTGTATTAATGTTTAATTGATGATTTATGAAGAAAATACTCCATGAACCCATGATTTCTCTCAAATTCTAAATAGTACCTTTACGAAGTGGGTTTGATGATTATGAAGGCTTGTGAATGGTACTTGTCTAAATTGCTTTGGGTTATTGAATTGTATCATAATGTATGTCTTAGTTATGGTGAATTTAAGGTTTGTTGATGAATTGTGAGCATGGCCTTGAAAGGGCAAGTTATGGCTAAATTTCATGTTGAAGTAGAATTGTGTTTGATCTATTGATCCACTTGAAAGGTGGAGGTGTTTAATTACTATGTATGATTTGGATATGAAGTATGTGTGTGTGTGATCTAGATGATTATTTTAGGAACATGTTTTAGAAGGCTACTGCATGAATGATGATGTTATGTGAAAGGTTATTCTCACATACACACTTGAATGAAGAATGAATGAAGTTCAATGATAATTTTAATGATGAAGTACTTATTGAAAGGCTACGCTCAATTGTACTCTAATGAATGAAAATACATGTTGTGAAAGGACTTTCTCACAATATGGGATTCCTAGGTGAAAGGCTATTCTCATCTTTGAGTCTATGAGCTTTCCAATGAATGAATATTGTGTTGGGATGGATACTCATCTGGGAGTTGAGGCGGATTGTCTAGTAACAATCCCTATATCCCATTTTAGTAAATGTTGGGTTTGAAATGGATGCTCATCCATGAGTTATGGTGGGGTATCTAGTAGCAATCTCTTATCCTATAATAATGAACGAATGTAATGAATGTCAAGTACTCCGTGGGGAATAATGCCAAGCACTCTGTAGTTTCAAATATTGCCTATTCAAGATCTTCTTTATTGATTTCTTTAATAGAACCTACCCTGAACATCCTTTAAAATGTCTTGCTTCATGCCGACAACATTAGTTTCTTGCTTATCCACGTGATCGTCTATATTTTATTCTAGATCTTTGATCCAGTCTCTTTCAAGAATGATGGAAATTATGACATCTGTTGCTCAAGCCCCAGCTACTAAACACTTTCCCCACTCCTCTTCTTCTTCAGCAACTTTTTGAGCCATATTGCTCTCCTTGGCTCGGCAATATCTTTTTATGTGCCCTACTTCACCAGAACAATAACATCTTAGAGGCTTCTTACCAGAATAGTTAGAAGGCTCTTCCTTCTTTCCAGACGAGCTTGAATCACTTGAGGATAGAGAGTAAGACATATCTCTTGATTTTCCTTTGAAGTTTCTCTTGTCGGCTATAAGAGCATCTCCTTCTCCATCTTTGACAAATACACTAGCCAACTGCTTGGCTAGTAATTCCTATGACGACAACATATTTTCAAATTCCTCCAAGGATGGCTGTTGAGCCCGTCCTTGAATCAACATCACAAATGGAATATATTGAGGTTTCAAACCACGAATGACAATTCTTCTCATTCGTGCTTCAGAGATAGCCTCATCTGGCTTCAATAAGGATATCTCATAGCATAAGTTCTTAATCTTCAAAAATCTTCAAAAAATACTTAGCGATAGAAAGATTACCTTAAGTGGTGCTAGTCAATTCATTCTCCAGTATTTGCAGCCAAGCTTTATTCTTCTTGTTGAATAAACAATCAAGTGCCCTCCATATTTCATAAGCTGATTTACACTTTATAATATGATCAAATAAATCGGAGGAGATTGTCCTCTTCAGAATGAACTCCGCCTTCACATTAATCTGCTTCCACTTCTTGTATGCACTGTTATTTTCCGGTCCGTCAGCAGGAGGACTTGTTTTACTCACATTCACAACATCCCACCAATCCTCGCTCACAAGGTATGATTCCATACATGTCTTCCATATCTTGTAATTGGAATGATTTAACAACTTCATCCCCAGTCCATTAACACGACCGCTAAAATCCATCTACACAAACTAGTTGAATCTACCACTAATCCGATCTTGAAATAAAATCCAAAAGCCAACATATGACTATGGATCTGATACCATGTAGATAATAGTAGAAGAAAAATATAATTTGGGATGCCTTCTACTAGCCCAAGATCGTTAAGTAATTTCGAAAGACTAAAGAAGAGGAAGCTAGAAAGGAGAAACTTGTTTATGGAGGAAGACTCTTGAATTGTCTTTGTTTTGGTTGATTACAAATGCTTAATGTCACCCCTATTTATGCTTGTATAGGGATGCTTCTAGAAATTATTCTAGATACATCTACAACAAATATCTAGATATCCTTATCTTCTAACTATGTAACAAGAATCTAGTTATTTCTATACTTTACTAGAAATATTTAATTATCTAGAACATCTAGATTTTTCTTAAGTATAAATATCAAAGATACTTGCTCTATAAAATTCTAGAAAGTTTTACTAAATATCTAAAGATATTTTTTGTACCTCCGAAAAAATCAACTTGAATTTTTCACAATAGTATTTGTTAAATTAACAATAATTAAGGAAAAATTGATGTTAAAGGTATTATTGTCAAAAGCAGCATACTATTAACGACCGAATAGTTTTCTTTACTTACAATTTTTAACGACCAAAATGATAATTAGCAAAACGAAAATCTGATCATTGAAGGAGGTTGGAGGTATAATGACCAGATTTTTTGACTTTGCTGAAGGGTTTGATGACCGGATAAAATCTGTCATGTACTTTTGACGCTGGAGCCTTTAGTGACCAGTCATGCTTGAATTTGGACATGTAACGATTGGAGTTTCCCTTGGTAAAAGCCTTTTTTTTTCTTTTATTGTCCATGATAGTATTTTCTTACAATATATATTTCCCTTCCTATCAAACAAACCGTTATATTGAAATAGTTACAAGCAACAACATCCACTTTTGGGGTTCCCACTATGTAGTACATTGTGAAAGTAGAGAGCACTCACTAAATTAATCCTTGTCCAGAATATGCCGACGTGAATACTATATACGTATCTACAAATTTAAGATATTCATAATGATCTAGTTATTAAATGATGATTCGATAATAATTAATGCGGGATGTCTTGCATGAAAGATGTATAATCAAAAGCAAAAGGGAATAAATGGTAGTAGAGTACTAAATAATTACTCCCTCTGTCTCAATTTATGTGGCATTTTTTGTTTTTTGAGAGTCAAACAATTTAAGTTTTACCGGGAATTTGGGCATGGAATCTTCAAATATTTTGAAATGAAATTTATACATTTATAAACTACGTAAAAAGTGATATAAGTCACAATAATTGATAATTCAAAAGGTTTAAAAGATCTATGAAATATCGACGGTAAAAAATAGACTTGTTTGAATCTCAAAATCTGAAAAATGTCCTATAAAATGAGACGGATGGAGTATAAAATTCTTTTAAGTAACAGGAATAATTTATATGATATGGATGGCAATGCGGTCTAAAATCAGGACCACTTGTCTCTCTCTTTCTTGATAGAAATCAAGCTCTCTTTGCAAAGCATAGCTTCCCATGTGTTAGGAACACAAGACATATGAAGATCCTTCATTTCATGGAAAAGGAGATTACAAGACACAAGTTTTCCATCCTTGCTTTCTATCATTAGTTCTGTTTCATTCTTCCTAACTGACAATGGTGTCCTTATGAGAATCGGTCCAACTATTAATTCCTTTACCCATGGATTTCTGTGAATGTGGTTGTTTGTATTTATATTTGGTTTGCTTCCACCTATTCTTTTATTTCTATAGTTTATTTGTCGTTTCGACTTTGTTTCTATCCTTACACTCACTACTTGTTGTTCGGGATAACATGTTGGCTAACCTACTAGTGGGTTATAGTTGGTGCCATCATGACTCAAGGAATCGAGTCGTGAAACTGATTTCACGTATCAGGACACTTCATCCAATTTTAAGTGTCAACGATCGCTAGTCAGTATAATAACCCAACTAAATGAGTTGGGGTCGAATCCCACAGGGAGTGATTCGTGTTTAAGATTCAAGAGTAAAGTACGAATATGTTCAAGTCAATTATAGGAATAGACATTATCGAAGAAAAAATAATTCAAATTAAGGGGTGACACGAATGTCAAATAACAGGGGGTTTTGATTTTAACTATCAGCTACAACAACAGCAAATAACACGAAGTAACAAATATTGAGACGGATTCTTGGGATGTGATTCGATTATAGGCTAATATAGACAAATGGGTAATTGCAACTGATAGTAAATAGCTGCAAATCTGTGAATAAGCTAGACTTCAGTTGGGATAAACTTTCTCTCGAACAATTTACCCCGACTCAAGTTGGTTTCGCTCGAACACCAACAAGCAAGCAAATAAGAACAGCCTACGCTTTAGTCCATTCACTCTCTCGAGCTGAATGTGTGGAAAAAGGTTTAGGATTCACTCTCTCGAGCTGAACCCATGACAACCCAATACCCACAGACCATCAATTCAGTAATCTTGGTTTTAAAACCTCTCTCTCGAGCAAGCCAAAAACACGAAGGTAGAATTGCATTTGCAACTACAACCCTTTAAATTTAACAACAATTACTGATTGAAATCACTTCTAAACAGTATTTAAACTATCAATTAGCAATACCCATAAGCTAAATCAGCCCATAATCAGATAATCACACCCCAAGAATTGGGGTCTTAGCTAGACATTATAAAAAAAAAATAGAAATTGTTACCAATTTGTATTTCCATCAACTGGGTAAGATTAATTTCATCTTTACAAAGGTCCAAATTGAAGAATCTCAAAGACCCACTTCCAATTTTGAAAGCTAAGGAAAACTTAGTCTCAAAACTCAAAAATTACTCTAATGAATGTTCAGAGTAAAATTTGATTGACAAAAGATACTAAACATAATGTTTTAAAATGTATTTATAGTCGCCAAAAATATGTTGCGAAGGACCATTCGGCGCAGTAAGTTGGAATGCCGATCAACTCGGCGATCCGCCCTTTGGTCAGTTCCATCGCCTTTTTGCTTTGGCCTTCAGCATCCTCAAGTTCTGTAACTTTGGGCGATCCAACACTGTATCGCGGAACCACTTAGTGACACACCTACTGCTTCTTTCTATCGCCGGCTTGATTTTTTCCTTCAGGGCTTGGCACACTGGAACTTTAGGCGAGATATTAGCCATTCGGCGACTTGCCCAATGGATTAGGCGATCAACAGACCTTCTAGTCTTCGTTCTTTCAGCTGCCTTGTTCCTTTTTGCCAATTAGTGACCATGCTTTATTCCTCAATCCAAATACTTGGAAATAAAGGATTTTACATCAGTTATTGGCACGAAATAAGCATTTGAGGACACTAAATCTATCCAAATAAAGCCCTAAATGAGTCCAAATCATGGACTCATCAACACCCCCAACTTAAACTTTTGCTTGTCCTTAAGTAAAACTCAAGTTTCGCAGTTCAAAAATGATGTCTCAAACAGTGCTACAAAAGACTCAATCATGAATGCACACAAAAAGACTCAACTTACTCATGCAAGGATCAATTGTGCACTCAAAGATTCAAGTTGTGACTCACCATTATTAAAGATTCTCAACTTCACAATACTTTCTTCAAATGCAAGTTCAAGCTCAACAAAGGTACTCAAATACCCTTACACAAAGAATGATTCCATATTCACACACAATGGTTCAATAATTTATAGCTCCAGAATCACAATCAACACTCACACTCACAAAGATGAACACAATGCATGACTCTACCCATAGGTTTGCCCTTATTTTTCCAATCAACACTTGTTTCAGCTCACTCAAGATCACAAAGGGTTTTTCAAGGCTTGTAATGAGGCTGAGTGCAAAGGTATGGTCATTTAGGCTCAATGATTGTAATCCTCATGAAATGTGGTATGAATAATTATTTCTTCCCTTTTCTTCATCATTTTTCACTCATGCTCAAAAGTCACCCCATTATTCACTTTCCATGGACTGTTGGACACCTCATTTTCTTTGCAATTTCACAACTTTATTTTAAACTTTTTCGTTCTTTTTCTTTTTCTTTCTTCTTTTTCTCTTTTTTTTTTCGTATGAAGGGATTCCATCTTTTTTTTTAAAAACCATAGGTCAAAGGGGACTTCTTTGCATTTCTTGATTTACCTTCTCTTTTCACCACACCCCCAACTTAGGCTTTTGGCCTAAGTTGGCTATTCAAGCAAACCACAAATCATGAGGATTATGGGTAATGGATAAAGAAAGGTCACAATTTCATTAAGTTTCTTCCAAGAAAAGGCAAAGGCTCAAAGGGTGTTCAAGCAAGGGTCACACACTCACAAGGTTGACCACAAAAGAGATATAATGTCAAATTGTTTCTCACTCGTCAAAGTTGCCTATGATCATTTCAAGAGATTGCATCACTTAGTCAACCGGACCAACAAGGCAAATTCTAGGTGTCGTCACACATGGTTCACGGTAAGCTCATCACACAAGGCATTGACACCAATGTAAAACAAGACTCCACACTTTTTCTAGTGTGCAACGCTCATCACAAGAGACTCAATTTGATAATTGCCTAGTCACAACGAGATGCAAAAAGTTCACGTATTGCCTATGCAACTTCATTTGGCCTCATCGTAGCTGCACATTTATTTTTGTTCGATTATGAGCACTATTCAAGTCATCGGTATTGATCAAAACCGATACTCAAATTTGCAAGAGAACAACCACATGCAAACACAAACAAGAGGTGGCACAAAATTTTTCAGAAGGGTCCAAAAATCATTTATAATTAAAACAAGGAGCCACAAGCTCAAGCATACACAAAACAGTGCCAAAACACAATTAATACCACAAAACCCAAATATATAAAAAGAACAATCATCACAAAAGGTGGGCCTCACCCCACCACAAAACAAAAGCTATTTGTCCTCAAATGCAAGAAAAATATACAAAAGTCAATAAAGATAAGATAAAGAGGGGGTAAAAAGGGATCCTATCTAAACAATCGGAGCATCAGTGCCTGGTGTAGTACTCTGAACCTAGGCATCAGTGCCCGGAGTCACCTCAGAAATACCAGCTTCACTGGACCCACCCATGGTTGTGTCTCTCAAAGAGGTCTAGCGTGCAGTCTCGAACATGGCATCCTCCAGGTCAGCCAGATCATCATAAACCTTAGCATCACACACATCTATTTGATCCTCATCGGTCTCCGCCTCTGACTCATCAACGGCCATATCATCCCGATGTACACCATGTCTGCTCTCACAAGCCTCAACTCTTACAATGGGAGTGTCAATGGAAGTCCAGAGGGGGGTCAGTGCAGCAAGAAGGGCGCTCTAGATCATCCACGGGACTGCAACCTCTAGACGAGTAGCCCTCACGTCAGCTGAATGGGCCAGGTGCCCCATTTTCTGGATCATAGCCTGAGTAATCTTGGCGGGCTGGGAAGAGGTAGAATCACCCGGAGCCTGTGAAGAAGAAGTAGGAGCATATGTACATGAAGGCCCGGAGGCCGGAGTAGGCAAAGATGCCTCTGCAGGTATAGTGTCAATGTCCACCTTCGAAGATGTATCTACCGGGGTTGCTCTCCTCATGTCGGCCTCCTCTCGTATGTACTCGGCTTCTATACGCCGAATGTCTGTAGAAGATGAAGGAGTGACCTCAATATCCCTCATCTCATCATGAGGTACTCCAGCACGCCTACACATCTCTGTAATCAGCACTGGGAATGGCAAGGAGATTTGAGTCTGCTTGACCCTCATGGCCATCTCTTGCTCTATGAGGAGTCCCAGGTTGATGCTCCTCTAGGATATGATCGACCCAAGGCAGGCTGCCTTAGGGTGGCGCAGGATGGACTCATTCTGGGATGACATGATGGTGCTGCTAATAAAGCTAAACCAGAACCGAGCAGTAATACTCAGATCCCTCTTTTTGATGGGGTCCCTTCTTCGACCCACCTCGAGGTGGTATCGAAAATCAACGGAGCAAGCCAGCCCTTCAAGTCATCCAAGGATTGAGTATTAGGTAGGCCCTGATATACCATTGTAGCTCCTAGACCCCTGTTAAGTAAAATATTAATGTGCTCGCTACTGCATCCGACTTCCTTTCCCCGGACCATGACCGACTTAATCGGTCTGAATGCACTGACCTTTTTCTTCCCCTTTGGCACCAGCTCTCCATATGTTGTATAGAACTCCCAAACCCATGTAGGAATGTAGGGGCCTTGGGGACTGGTGAACTGCTCAAACCGGTGGAAATTGAGGGTGTCCCTCACCCCAGAGTATATGCCCTCGAGGCCCTCTGTATATAACAACTTCTCCTCGATAATAGTCCACAACCCATCAACTTTTAGTCTATTTAGTAGCTTGGGAGGAGGGACTACTGGTGGCACTTGAGCTACAGGAGGTGCCGGAGTTAGCATTGTGGCTGCTGCTGGGGTGGCTGTTGGAGCTCTAAAGGAGTCAGTATGAGACCTAGCACGGATCTCAGCCCGCCGGGACTGAAGTGGTTGGTCGTCATCTGGCTCAGAGAATGCGGCTTGGGAGCCCTCACTATCAGAGTTGTGCTCCGGAGCCTCAGTAGCGGGCCTCTTGCCTTTGCCCTTGCCTCCTTTTGGAGGCTCTTCTCTTCCCGTCTTAGGGGGGATTGATCCTTCCTCAATCAGAGCTATACCCCGTGCTCTTTTATGGGGTGGTATGTCGATGTTAGTCCTCACCATATCTGCAAAAACATCATAGAAAGTGAGAAATAATTCAAGCAAAATTTGCAGAAAAAAAGTTGTAGACAGACTCGCCGAACCAGTCGGTGAGTCACCGAATCTCTTTGGCGAACCAGATCGGGCTCGCCGAAAGGATTGACTCAAAAGTTCCTAAAACATTTGGCTAGTCGGCGATGGGAAGGCCCTTTCGGAAAATCGCCGACAATATTCGGCGAGCAAGGACTAACCCGTTGAAAGTTACAGTATATTTTTAGGGTTAGGGGAGCAGAAAGGGCGATCAAGAAAGACCTTCGGCGAGTCACTGAGTGCACTCGGCGAACTCAGGCTTCTTGCCAACAGTTACATAACCCAAATCAAGATTAAGCATGAAATTAAAGGTGATCAAGGGAACTTTGGTGAACTGTCGAGTGATTCGGTGGCTTGACTCAGCTCGCCAAACGACCCAACGTGCCTACTTTCAACCCCGACTTCTAAATTCAACCCCGCATCCCCCGAAAACAAAATCAAAACATTCACGTTTTCAATTATACTTAGACCCATTACACCCATGCCCCCGGGATACTCAGACTTCTCCCGGTTAGGAATGACGTCAACCGCTCCATCATTGGGTAAATTACATAATTTGGTACAAATGCGGGTTACTTAGACTTCACTTGACTAGACCCAACAACAGGCAAGCACAACCCCATAATTTTAATCATTTTTAAGAACAAAATATTTGGGAAAACAATGATTTAGGCATTATCGGCAAGATGTTTGAATTAAAACAAGCACACACATATACAATTACGATCACAGAGGCCCAGCACACTTCACTAAGATAAAATCATTGCATGAGAGTAAAAATCGCTAAAAATGAATTCGGGGTTCGGAAAACCAGCCTTAGATGCCGATTAAACAAGTTGAAGAGCTACGCGACGAAGAATCCAACTCTGAACACAAACTTGATGACTAATACGAGATAAAAATGAAAAAAATACAGAAAATATTGTGTGGGTGTGAGTTTTGGAAGTTCAAAAGTGAGGGAAAGTGAAAGAGTTTGAAAGTTTAAACCTTTGGCCTTTAAAAACCATCCAGTTCTTGCCCATTCGGCGACATAAGTTTTGCTAGCAGACCCACTCGGTGACACGCCGAGTGGGCGCTTATCTCACTGAGTTTTATAGGACCTCCAGTTAATGTGGGGGTCCAAACGGCAAACTAAGTTGTGATCGCCGACCTGATCGACGTTTCGCCAATCAGCTCCTGGGCTCACCGAGTTTTATAGACTCAAATTTAAAAATGTCTTGAGTCCAATGGCAGTCCAAGTCCGGCTCGCCAACCTCTTCGGTAAGTCACCGACTGTACTTTGGCTCACCAATCTGCTTTTTTCGAACACATTCTACACTTCAACGTCCAACATCAACACACGATTATTTCTAAGACAAAATAAAGCTATAAGCACTTGGGTTGCCTCCCAAGAAGCACCTTAGTTAACATCGTGGCACGATGCAAGTCCCCACTTAGGTTTCATTCCTTGGGTTTGCCTCAGTGTCACAAGGCAACCCCTTTTGTTGTCTCGGGTGGAGTGAGCTAATACATGAACCATGAGGGTCTCAATTAGCTAGATAGATATGGAGTGAGAGGCAGTCATCTGATTTAGCATTTCAACATTCTCATTTATCTCTTCTAGCACCATATCATGCTCATTGACCTTTTGGAGAATGATTGAGAGTGTTTCCTCGACACGTCTATCCTCATTGTCCTTAGGCTTTCTCCGCTCATGAGGAGGTATGTATCTATCTTTCCTTTTGCACTGGACTTCAACGTCTAATATCTTTTTGGCCAAATCATCCTGCTGAGTTAATAGTATGGCAAAATAGTGGTCTTTCTCTATTTCTTAGTTGGTCTCAGTCATATGATCGAGGAGTTGGGCTACTATTGCGTAGGGTAGTCTTGTGAGACCACCCAAAGAAATTTGGTCAACCATTCCTCTATTTTTCGGGTCAAGACCCTTGTAGAAGCATTCCAGAAGCATCTTTTTTGGAATTCCATGAGTTAGGCACTGCTACAAGAGGTCCTTAAATCTTTTCCACAACTCATAAATGGTCTCACCTTCCAATTTCGTGAAGGTTAGGATGTAATCCCTAAGACTAATCAATCTTAAGGGAGGGTGATCCATTTGGTCACTGTTGCTACCAAATATGCTCAATTTCTCTGCTCAACAAGCAACACGAAAACCAAAACTGAAAGTAAGTAGATTCAACTATGACTAACAAGAAAAATTCAACATAACTAAAGAATCTTAACCAACACCACTCCTCGACAGCGGCACCATTTTCATTTCACGTATCAGGACACTTCATCCAATTATAAGTGTCAATGATCGCTAGTCAGTATAATAACCCAACTAAATGAGTTCGGGTCGAATCCCACAGGGAGTGGTTCGTGTTTAAGATTCAAGAGTAAAGTACGAATATGTTCAAGTCAATCATAGGAATAGACATTATCGAAGAAAAACATAATTCAAATTAAGGGTTGATGAGTCCATAATTTGGACTCATTTAGGGCTACATTTTAATAGAATTAGTGTCCTCAATTGCATCTTTTGTCTCAATAACTAATGTAAACCCTTAAGTTTCAGGTATTTGGATTGACAGACAAAGCTTGGACGCTATCAAGTAAAAAGGAACAAAGAGGCTAAAAGAACAGAGAAAAGACTTCCTAAATATCACCTAAACTATTAGGCGAGTCACCGAAAGGTCCTAAATCCCACTGAATGTTCCAGTGTGCTGAGCCCTGAAGGAGAAGGTCAAGTCTGCGATGAAAAAAAGCAGTCGATGCGTCGCCGAGCAGTTCCGCGAAGCAGCACTCTATCGCCCAATGCCTCAAAACGCGAGAGTGTTGAAGGAAAAAGCAGAAAGGTGATGAACCAGACCAAAGGGCGGTTCACTGAGTGTGTCGGCGATCCTGACTAACTGCGCCGAATGGTCCTTCGCAGTACAAATTTTCGAACACTATAAATATTTGTTTAAATTGTTAGCTTAGTATCAGACTTTAGAGAGAAATTTATTTTTGAGACTTCAAATATTTCAGTTTTAGTTCTTAGAGTTTCTGGAGACATTGTGCTTGAACTTGAAGATTTTCAATTCCAAGAAATTGGAAGTGGGTCTCAAAGAATCTTCATCCTTGACGTGTTTAAAGACTTTATTTATCGTACCCACTTGATGGAAATACTTGTTGGTATCGATTTCTATCTCTTTTTCATGTCTAGCTAAAACCCCAATTCTTGGGGTGTGATTTTGTGAATATGGGTTGAATTTACTGTTGGGTGTTGCTTATTGTTGGTATATTCGTTGTTTAAATGTGATTTTGTTTAGTAGTTGTGTTTGAACTTAATGAGATTGTAGTTGCAAATACGATTTTATCTTAGTGTTTTTGGCTTGCTCGATAGAGATGTTTTAAAACTAAGACTACTATATCGATAGCCGGTGGTTCTTGGGTCATCGTGGATTCAGCTCGAGAGAGTGAATCTTAGGCCCTCTCCCACACTTTCAGCTCGAGAGAGTGACTAAGGCGGAGGTTGTACTTAAATTCGGCAACTCGGTGTTCGAGAGAAATCGAGTTGATTCGGGGTAAGTTGCTCAAGAGAGAATTTACCCCCACTATAGTCTAGCCTAGTTACAAATATTTAGTGATGTACTATCAATAGCATTTACCCGATAGTATCTTTTATCCCATATTCCTATCACATCCCAAGAATCATGTCTCCCTATCTCGTTTCCTTATATTTGAGGACACTAAATCTATCCAAATAAAGCCCTAAATGTGTCCAAATCGTGGACTCATCAGACACCCACATTACTATTCCTCATTCTACCCATTGATTACATGGAAGACTTCTTCACCTATAAATAATGATGCTTCTTCCGTTGTGTTGGGTAGGAGATGAAATATGTTAAGTGTAAAATAATATAATAGTATGTAGTAGTGAAAGAGAGAGTTGAGACAAAAAATATTATAAGTCTTTAACTATATTCACTAAATAAAAGAGAATAGTTATATGTTGAAGGAATGATCATAAGAAAAACAAAAGTGGCACGTCTCCAAACCATGAGGACTCACAAAAAGTTGTGTAGGCTAATGGAATCCAGTACTAACTGCGAGCCTGATAGGATGTGCCAACACCTATATTATCTTGCACAAGAATGTATGAAATTAGTACTCAAAATTACAAAATATGAGGAAGATGCATGACATGACATAATACCATGATGAGTCTAAAATTTATGATAATGCAATGACAAAATAACATAACAATAAACTAAAAATGTGATTTTGTAAGCATAGTATGAGACCATGCATTCCTCTTTAAATCATAATCATAATATATGTTGGAGATACCATTAACTAAAGTAAACCATGTGAGCTTTAACAAGGAGTTCAATGTACTGCTCTCACATCGAAAAGAGAGTGTCCTACTTGACAAGGTAAATATCATAATCATGAGCTTAGGTAGATCCACTATCTAGAGTCAATTAAGACTAAGTCCTACGAGGGCATGTAGTTCTGAGACCTGAATATTCACCACAAGTCCAACTCGATGCTAAGTTATCACCCTATGGAAAACATTCATAATCATAATTGTATTCTTTGAAACAGTAAGAATCTAGTAATACTGAATCATTCATAAAAGTTTGATAATCATCATAAGAATATCTCCTTAAAACTCATGATGCATAACATAGTCTTAAGAGACACTATAATGAAATCATCTAAATCATGATAGACATTCATAATTAAAGGTGCTTTAATCAAAAGCATCATACTTTCATATAGACTTGTTGATACTTTATTTAAAAGCACCATTGATTCATGAAAATCTTCATAACCTAATGCATGCATATCAACATAACTTGACTCATGATCATAAGATACTTGCATAGCATGAGTTCATGAAAAATATTTTTGAAAACATTGATTTTTTATCAAATCATGCATAATAAGATAAATCATGAAGAATAAATTAAATTCAATAGAACCCATAAGAAAATCATAAAACCCTAGAATTGGGTAAGAATCATAATTGAGAATATGAGATTTCTGTGGAACTCAATGGGTGAAGAGGAACTCATTGATGAATTTCTCACATACCTTGATGAAAACCCTCAATGAATTCACCAATGGAGGCTTGAAATTCTTGAACCCTAGCTTTCTTGGGGAAGAAAACATGAGAGAGAATTTGGAGTTTGAGAGAATTAGAGCTAATGGGAAAGGTTAGGGGTCTTAGTAACCAATAACAGTCTTCAAAATAGGTCTAAAACGATGTGCTATGGAAATTAAAAGAGTAGAAAATGACTCAATTCCTTGAAAAGAAATTGTCGAATAGCAATCCACAGAACGTTAACCCTTACACAAACCATGAAGTCCTCCCGTCCTGTCGAAGCAAAATTGTCAAGTCTCTGACCTTTCGTTCCATGATAAGGCCTACAGTGACCGTAAAAATCTCCCATACAACCATCCTTAGCCAAAATTTCTTGAAGTTTAGTGGTGTGGTCTACAGACCTATCCATGATCTGCAGGATCCTCCACGGCTTGTGTGACCCATCCGTCCTGCTATCCCTCATTTCTCAACTTTCTAAAGTGGATCTACAGTCAGGTTTGCGGTCTTTGAATCCATTTGCGGACTATTCCTGACTTAGGAAAATTCTTTCCTGAGGCTTCCTCTACATGAGGTGGCTCCACGGACCGTGGAACCTTATGCAGCTCGTGAATGCCCTCGTCGAAGCAAAGATATTGCAAACTTCAGCATTTTTTCAACTTTATTTGAGTTAGGCACTTTCGAGGTGTTACAGTGGAAGAATCAAACCCCCACCAATAAGGTGGAAGTTCAAATAACCAACCAATTGAGCTACTAAAATTTCCCTTGAACATGTATTCAGTAGAGGAAATGCAGCTGCTTATATTTGGAAGAAACTTGACTTATTATATTACTATACATATTTTACCTCCTAACAACAATATAATACATTTCATACTCGAATGCATTATAGATCTTATGGATTATATCCACTAGCTATACAACAATGCTAATATCATAAAAATTAATCTAGACCTTTGGTGGCAAAAGAAACCTTTGAACATGGCTGCCGAGTTGCTACCTCGTTCACTTCACTCCTCTGGTTGTTTGCAGGAAAATTTGGAAGGGACGCACTGCTTGTAGATATGGAGATACAAGACACGTTATTACAAAGGAATGACATATCAGGCTACTTAGGCTTTGAAGAGTATTCTTGGCAGCAAACAGTCAATGACATAACTAGGGGTGTACAAAACCGAATCAAACCGCAAATCCAGTCAAATCGAAAAAAAATCCGATTAGTGGTTTGGTTTGACTTGATTTGGTATTGAAAAAAAATGACTATATTTGGGTTGGTTTGGTTTTAACTAAAAAAAATAACCCGAGACTAAACCAACCAGACATTATATATATATATAATTTTAAAATTTTATTTTATATTATATATATATATATATATAATTAAGAGAAGAAAAACATCATACGTGTCAACGCCACAATTAATCTTGAAATTTTATTATTTAAAAAAACAAATTTAAAAGAAATATGATTTTTTTTTTTTAAAAAAAGCACATGTCAGCAATTAAGAAATACAGATCTTTAGATTTTTTTAATATTTGACTTTAAAATATTAAAAATAATTATATTTCAAATAATTTATTTTCTAATCTAACTACTTCAAATTTAAAATTTAAAATTTGAATTCAAATTTTAAAATATATTAATCGTGTGTTTGTAATGTCATTCAATTATGAGAAATTATGTTACAATAAAGTCACTCAATTTAGTACATTTTTCTTATAAAATCACTCATCAAATTTATATAATAAATAAATAAATTTTTTATGTCGTAAAAATATAAACCCCAAAAACAAAACAAAGTTAAAGAAGACCCTATAATAAAAATATAAAACAAACTATATTTTTTATGTTTAGCTTTACTTATATAACAATTTGGCAGGTATAACTATAGAAGAGTTTTAGAAACTTGATCAGTTTGAAATGAACAAAGAGTTGTGATATATTGTTGTACTCAACTTTTTAATTAACCATTTGAATAAGGAATTTATTATTAAGATAAGTATTTTAAAATTATTATGAGAAAAATTAAAAAATGAAGAAATTATTAGTTTGCTTGAAATCTCTCCATTGAAATAAATAAATAAAAGAATTCATATTTTAATTTGAGAGAGTGTTACACACATTCTCTTAATTAATACATTCTTATTATTTATTTTTAACCATTGTATAGGAAATATATATTTATAGTATTATTTTTATCAAAAATGTTATTTGATGATCGTGCGTATGCATTTATATGATTTGTTCCTTTGCTTATATAAAATGTACGTTATTAAGTACATTTCATTGAAAATAAGAGGATAATTATGTTTTTATAAAATCAAAATAGTGTAATGCATCCAAATAATTAAATATCTTTTAATAATCTCCGCGCAATGCGCGGACACGTGTACTAGTTAATACTAATGCAAAAAGAAAACCAATTCAACACTAAGAATGACAATAATATTGAATATTTGTTCTGTAATTTCACATTGGTTTAGACAATTAAAATACATAATCTAATTTTAATTTCCTTTAATATTTAATCATGTAACTAATACTTATTAAACTTATTTTATCATAATTTAGTACTTTAAATTATGATCATTTTCATTATGACTTGATAATTGCAATATTTGTTTTACGCGATTTCATTTTTTTTTTTGTTGGATATTTTTGTCACAACTCGAAAGCACCCGCTAGTCGTAACCGGCGTATTCGACCTCGAAGAGGTCAAATGCAAGCCTCATGGATCATTCATTGCATACGATACTTAAAAAAAATAGAGAAGAATTTAAAACTTTCTTCACACACGAAGATACTTTCATTAAATAGCAAACGGAAGACTTTCTAGACTTTATACAATATGTCTCAAAACCATCTAATACTTCAATACAACATTGGGACTAACCCCACTAAAAACTATAACAAAACTACAAGACATAAAGGAACATATTGGTTATTGTCCTCGAATCTATGAGGACTCACCAAGTCTTCATCTTCAAAACACCTTAGAAACCTATCCATCAACCATGGAATATCAACATCTCCAAATCCCTACACTTTAGTCAAAAGGGAAAGAAAGGGGGTTAGCACAATTAAGTACTAAGTATGGAAACCATGCAAAAACATGCTAAAAAGGACATTTGGTTGAAAGTCATGCCTTATGCCATTTGAGTAAAACTGTCACGCCCCGAGCCTACACCCTGGGCGGGATCGGCACTCGGAGACCATTGCTGGCCCCAAGCGAACCCTTGGCCTGGCTTTCTTAACTCAGCGGAAACCTACTCAACAGAATAACTCAATGCCATGCAAAGACATAAACAACTTAAATGATACATATCTGGCCAAAAAGGCAACTCGAGTCTCAAAATAGAATATTTACATATATACATAGATGAGAGACTCAAAACTAACTGACTGACTATCTATGAAGCCTCTAAAAATCTTAGATGGATGTTGGGACAGACCCCCGGAACACCCTAATAAAACAAAACTAAGAGAACAAAATAATTGAGCCCTCCGGAAGCAAGGAGGCTCACTACTGACTCTGGAGTGCTCAACTGGATCAACGGTGTGCTAAATGCTGATCCTGGGTACCTGCGTCTACATCATAAAACGATGCAGGCCAACTGGCATCAGTACATGGAATGTACGAGTATGCGAGCATGGAAAGCTAAACCACAACTTAAGCTTGAAAAGAGTACAAGAGAACACTTACCTTGGCTCTGTTCAACTCATGAATAACTGAACTCAATATATAAAGCAATAAGACACATGCGATATATAAAGCTTGTAAAACTCTTAAAACATGACGAAAAATCATATTTATAATATCATGAAAATATCATGCTTCCTCTCAAGGTCTACTTGTGCAATGCATGAATGAAGTCCCATACCCCCATATATACTAAGCAGAACCCCTCGATGAACCATGTAATTTCTACTGTGGGAGTTTCTCTAACCGACAAACCACCACTATGAATATGAGTGGTGATACAACGTTTTACCTCACGTTGCCCGAGGACCATCATATACCTTGCCGTGATATAAGAAGCTAA
>NW_006238927.1:84781-88362 GCF_000226075.1 Solanum tuberosum | reverse complement strand
CCGACGATTTCCACGACGATCTTTGACGGAAGCTCCTTGATTCCCTCTTCTTCTTCTCTTCTTTCTCTCTTCCCCTCTTCTTCACTCAAGAACCCTAACTCTTACTCTTTTAAAATGGAACTAAAATGATCCACAAGAAGCCTAACTCATTAATATAACCCCAAAAGAATTGATTTGTGAAAAGACCAAAATGCCCTTAAATTTCCGGGCGGTTACTCTGCCAATTGCCCAACTTTCAAAGGCCATAACTCACTCCTACGAACTCTGAATGGAGAAAAATCGGTGGCATTGGAAAGACCATTCCACAAGCTTCGCAACCATAACTGGAAATACTCATAACTCATCCTGAGCTAGGAGTTACGACTGCTCAAAGTTGGCCAAAATTCACTGATTTCCATACTTAGCAAAATTTCCAAAACTTTAAAATTCTTTTCAAAAATGAAAATTTCCAATTCTAAGCCTCTTCAATAATCTCACATTGCCGGATGTTACAATATCTCCCCCGTGGAACATTCGTCCTCGAATGAGATTACTCTTACTAGCTAAGGGTGTAAATCAAACTCAAATACCCAACAAGCATCCATGCAAACACCAATAACAACTACATGCTCACTATAATTCAAAGAGCACTAGGAAGGAAATTAGTACCTTGATCTACACTTCCTTAGAATTAAAAGAGATGTGGATATCCCTTCTTCATGTCCTCTTCGGCTTCCCAAGTAGCTTTCTCAACAAATTGGTTCCTCCTCATGACTCCTTTCATGGTTGCACTTTCAAACATACCCAATCTTTTACTTCAAACTCTAACGTCTTTCTCCTAACATCAATGCAGGATTCTTGACGACTCTGTATTCTCATCAAGAGATCTACATCTTCTCCCATAAAAAGCTTCATAACGAGCCATATGGGTGCTAGAATGGTAACTATCGTTGTAAGCGACTCCATGTACGATAGGTAATCATCTCAATTTTCCTTGGAATCAATTCCACAATTCACCTTGATACCTCAAAACACCATCTCCCCCTTGTTCAAAAGCCATCACTGCTTATGAACATGGTCTGAGTCTTTTTCACCTTCTACTTCTGACACTAATGATAACTCTGCCCCGTTTGTCACTTCTATTCCTCCTTCTGCGGAATTTATAAGTCTGACTACCAAGCGTGCAAGCTTGTGCACATATTTTGCTAACTCTCCCTTTCCTTCTCCAATATGGGCGGTGCTACCCATAGACAACTTTGCTTAAAGAATTCGTAACGACATTAACCTTACCAGGGTGATAAATAAAACTCATGTCATCATCCTTGAGTACCTTAACCACTCTCTTTGTCTGAGACTACGCTCATTTTAAGTGAACACACCCACATGAACATCATACAACAATGATGCCATATCTTCGAACCAAAACTACAACAACCAACTCTAGCTCATCACATTACACCCCGATTCGCCTAAACTCGACTATTGATCTCAAATCCATTTTAGATTCAGATACTCAGTATGTACTCAAGAACCAAATATCATAACTGGGCGGTACTCAACTTCTCTTTCCATTCTTGAAAGTCTTCCTCACAATCTTTAGACCATTGAAAATTCGTTGTTCTTCCGAGTCAACTTGTCCATTAAAACCCTTATCTAACTAGATCCCTTTAACTGCTTTTTCAACTCTTTCAACTTTGTTGGTGCCATTCAATATGGAAAACAGAGATAGGACAAGTATCTGGAATGAGATCTATGTTGAACCCTATTTCTCTCTCAGGAGGAATTTCGGGTAGATCATCAGGAAAAACTTTTGGAAACTCTCTTACTATAGGAACTGACTGAAGAGGAGGTATCTCAACACTAGAGTCATTAACTCGGACTAAGTGATAGATACAACCCTTCGAAACTAACTTTCTCGCCTTAAGGTACGTAAAGAAACGACCCTTAGGCACAACTGAACTACTACTCCACTCTATGACTGGCTCACTAGGTTGCTCAGGTATAACATCAAAGTTCAAAGCAACATAAGGAGTTCCAAAAGATAAACTCGCTCTGGGGTCTAGCAAAGCATAAACAGCAAAGTCAAAGACTCGAATCATACCAGTGACAACATCTGGTGAATCCTCTTGCTCTTGGCGACTGTTGATTGCATAGAGGCGGTTTGCTCCTCCGCCAGTACTAGAAGTAGCTCCTCTAGGTACCATCCTGTCTGGGGAAGCAACTGATGAAGATTGGGCCCTACTGCCCAGCTCTCCACTACTCTACCTGTTCTTAGGACACTCTCGCATGAAATGTCCACTCTGACCACACTTGAAACAACCAATAGAGCCCTCACGACAAATACCTGAGTGGTTCCTACCACACTTAGCACATGCAGGAGCCTTACTACCCCTTGGTACTATACTTCCTTGAGGATAGACAGGTCTAGCCCTGAAATTATAGGAATTTCTATTGTACCCATCTTTGTTCTCAAGTGCAGGCACACTAGCAGATGGTGGAACAGGTCCCTTCTGTTTCTGCGGGTGGGATGACTGATTAGCATCATCCTTTTGCTTCCTAAACTCGTCCCCTACTATCTTAGCCCTCTTATCCTTAGACTCTTCTCTATCCTTCAACTTATCCTCCTCAACTTGTTGTAAATGAATCATAAATCTTGCTAGGTCAATATCCCCTATCAGCATAGCTGTCTTGCCTTCCTTGCTTGACTGACGAGATAACCCAGCAACATATAAACTCATCCTACTCCTCATGTCAGCAACCATCTCCGGAGCATAGCGGGAAAGTTGTGTGAACTTCAGACTATACTCATGAACACTCATAGACTCCAGATTAAGGGTGAGATACTCTTTGATCTTTACCTCTAGCAACTCACGAGGAAAGAAACGCCCCATGAGAGCACTTTCAAACAAAACCCAACTCACTACTGGCGCATCCTTAGCCCTATTCTGTTTCCATTGGTCAAACCAGATTCTAGCGATACCCTTCAATTGGTACGCAGCTAGTTCCACCCTCTCCGACTCAGCAACATGCATCACATCAGATATCCTTTTAAGCTCCTCAATGAAATTCTCTAGATTCTCACTAATACTTGAACCTGAGAAGCTTGGTGGGTTCATCCTTAAGAGTTCACAGATCCTTGAAGTATCAACCACTTCATGTCGATTATCTCTCTGCCCAACATGATAGGTCGCAACTTGACTTAATATCCGGATAGCTTCACGAAAATCAACATATTTGATCTCTTCTTAGGTTTGAACTTCTAGGGCATTCGGTAACTCTTCTTCCTCATTACTCCTCATAGCTGGACAAACTCTAACTGCTTTTCGTGGAGGCATGATCCTCTGAAACACGCGCAAGCACGAATTAGAAAGAAACTTTTTAGAGATAAACTCTAACGCACGAGATGAGTATGAAAGAAGTGAGAAATCTTCCTAAATGTTGCAAACTTCTAATTATAGATGTGGCGCGCTTCACACCGATAACTAGGACTCTACAGACACGGCTTCATAGACTCCCTAGGACTCTTGAACTCTGTGCTCTGATACCAAGTTTGTCACGCCCCGAGCCTACACCCTGGGTGGGACTGGCACTCGAGAACCATT
>NW_006238927.1:81541-84304 GCF_000226075.1 Solanum tuberosum | reverse complement strand
AAAATCATATTTATAATATCATAAAAAATACCATGCTTTCTCTCAAAGTCTACTTGTGCAATGCATGAATGAAGTCCCATACCCCCATCCACACTAAGCAGAACTTCTCGAGGAACCATGTTCTTTCTACTGTGGGAGCTTCTCTAACCGACAAACCACCACTATGAATCTGAGTGGTGATACAACGTTTTACCTCACGTTGCCCGAGGACCATCCTATACTTTGCCGTGATATAGGAAGCTAACTTTACTAAGTGGATCCACTAGCTTAACTTTACGGGTTCATCTAAAAAGTATGACCCGTTAACTCCCATGTTGGCTACATGGTTCTTATGGAGAGTTGGGTTAATATGAACTCGTGTCCCCAATTTGGTGCTCAAGACTACTCCCAAAAATACTTTAGCTCATAAGTGTTTTAAACACATCTTTCTTTAGTTGAGATAATTACTCAAAACTTAGCCCAAAAGCTCTTGAAAACTCTTTCTAAAAAGAACATCGCAAAGCCATATTTTTAATATGATCATTTATGACTCGGGATATTCATACTGCTTAAACATTGATGGTACATCTAGAGACCATACTGTTTAAACATTGATGACATACTCGATTTGTCATACTAATCATGTTTTTAGAAGCTCTTTCGCAAAACTCATCTTTTTCTTAAAAGAGATGGTACTTAAAATGCTCAAAACTCTTTTGGAAATCTCAGTTTCCTCTCAACTTAAATGTGAAAACACTTATAAACTTCTTTGGGGAATACTTAGTTCCCTAATAGCTTTTGAGAAATGGATTAAACTTTATGCTATTGACTTAACTTGAAACTCTATACTTGACTTGAAACTCGATAATCTTTACTCGACTTGAAACTGTAGGCTCTTTACTCTTTACTTAACTTGAAACTTGAGACTCTATACTTAACTTGAAACTCTATACTCTTTGCTTGACTTGAAACTCTATACTTAACTTGGAACTTGAGCCTTAGAATGAAGTTAAAACGTTCAATGAAGACTCTTGAAAAGCTTTAAAGACTTGCTTAACTTCTAAGCTTGGCTCTAACTTCACTTGACTTCTAACTTCACTTGACTTGGAAACTAACTTCACTTGACTTGGAATCTAACTTCACTTGACTTGGAATCTAACCTCACTTGACTTGATCCTAACTCACCTTGAATTGGATTATGGATTCAAGATTTTGATCATGTTAGGAATGAATTTTAGGTGTTTAGAAGTAGCTTAGAGTAGTTAGAATCGAAAGGGAGTGAATGCGCACTTTAAATGAACTCAAATGGGGCAACCGGCGACAACTAGATGGGGCAAGTGACCCTGGCGCCATGGGTGGCGCGGGGCGCCATCCCCTAAACTTCAGAAGTGAGTTTGGGGCGCTCTGGCAGGCGCGTCGCGCCAGGCCCCCAACCCAGAAATTTCAGCATGCTCATTTTCTCGTTTTCTCACCTTATTTCACCTAAAATCGAATGGTTTCTTCCCCAAATCACTTAGAATCATTAACACCCTCAATATACCATAGATTCAACTCAAAAACACAACTGGAAACAAGTCCCAAATCAACAAGAATCTCAACATCACAATCAACAACAATACCAACAATAATTTCAACAACAACTAACAACTTCAACAATTCCAACAACTTCAACAACAAATCCAATCTTTTCTCAAATCATAAAAATGAGCTTGGTGTGTGGGGGAAAGGATCAACCCACACAAAGAACTCACATACCTTGATAGGGATCACCCCCGACGAAAATCCACGATGATCTTGTCGGAAACTTGTTGATCTCCTCTTTCTCCTCTTCTTCTCTTCTTCTTATTCTCTTCTTCTTCTTCTCTTCTTCACTCTCAAGAACCCTAACTCTTTCTCTTTTAAAATGGGATAAAAATTATCCAAAGTCAGCCTAACACACAATATAACCCCAAAAGAAAAACTAGGGAAAAGACCAAAATGCCCTTAAAATTTCCGGACGGATTCCCTGCCAACTGCCCAACTTTCAAAGGCCATAACTCACTCCTACGAACTCAGAATTGAGCAAACTCGGCGGCATTGGAAAGACCATTCCACAAGCTTCGCAACCATAACTGGAAATACTCCTAACTCATCCTGAGCTAGGAGTTACGACTGCTCAAAGTTGGCCAAAATTCACTGATTTCCATACTTAGCAAAAATTTCCAAAACTTTAAAAATTCTTTTCAAAAAATGAAAATTTCCAATTCTAAGCCTCTTCAATTATTTCACATTTCCGGATGTTACAAAAACTTCACGAACATTGACAAATTGTAGAACATAAACAACATATAAGACATTAACTACATTATAGACGTACTCAACATTTTCACCACGTAACTCATTTCATCGTCCAAGGACCCTTATCTAAAGTTACCCTAAGACACACTTGAGTGAGACATGAAGTGGCCGCCCATACAACCTCTTCATACACACCTAAGTGTTCCTCAAGGCTACTATAGACAAGAACCATCACGCTTCAAGGTAACATACTAAGTAACTCACTTCATTAATATAAGTGATTCATTCAACAAATCATTTAGACAATAAGTCAACATTCTTCTTTAAAGTCAATTAGCACACATTCATGCATTTAGGGGACTTCACACTTTAGTCATATAGACTTAGGGAACTCACTTTAGCACCTTCAAAGCCTACTCGTGCCATGTGTAGATAGCATCACATACTACTAACTACACGCTGTAGAACCTATCAAGTAACTAGAGTTCACACTAAGGATATCAAGTT
>NW_006238927.1:66808-79025 GCF_000226075.1 Solanum tuberosum | reverse complement strand
CTAGTTCGTACTTAAAATGGACAACTTCCATTCATAAGACGGACTAAGAATCTAGAGTTAAGATGGCAAATGATCCAAATCAAGAGGCATGCCAAGAGTGACAAAGTCACAGCCACAAGAAGGACAAGGTCCCAACAAGAGTGCTAGGTGATCAAACAATCCATACAAGTGGGCGAGTTACACAAGCATCTTTAATGCCTTAAAGAATACCAACATGACAAGGCCAAGTGATAAAAGTAACCAAGGTATCAAGATAACCCTTCAAATATACAAGAAAATAACAAGAGTACAAGTACAAGTTTATCCACAAATCTCGGGCTTTAGCATAGAAACAGTCCGACAAAACATCAAGAATTCAAACCGTAGCCCGACCAACGTATCAAGGTTCTCAGATTGTACACAAGTATATATAACCTTAAAAATACAATCACATAACTTCTTTAACTTCTATTAGCTCAGTAATGTTGACGTAAAATAGGATCATCATCGCAAGTAAGCCTAGATGTACAAATACAACTATGCTCCCAAAACAGTGAATCTGTCCAGCCTGGTACCTTAAGTCGCAAATTAGATTTGAACAGGAAAATGGTAAAACTAGACTTTATAACCTTAATGAAATATGTAGATACATCACTTAGGGTTGCAAACAAACAAGAATCACCGCAAAATGTATTTTGTACAACAAGATATAGTCAAAACACTAACAGCTGTTCATACCGAATTTGAGATTCCAAAATCTGGACAGAACTTGTTCTATGTTGCGTCCCGTATTTCGAGTCTATAACAGCTGAATCAGAGTTTGACATAAACATAAGAGTTGTAGGTCTATGAATTAGCTTTCCAAGTCATATCTATTCACTACAAACTAAGTTCTAGATCGAGAGATATGCATTCAAGACTTTAAGAAACAAGGAGGGACACTTTAGTCTACCAACCAAATCACAACATTTTCATTTAAGGATCTTTCGTAATCCAACATCATTTCATATATACATCATGAGAAATCATACTTTAACTCACAATGCTATCCACTTTACATAGGATCATCACAAGATCACATAAAACTCATTCACACCATTCCTTCACATATAGCTTCACATAAAACTCATTCACAGCATTCCTTCACATATAGCTTCACATAAAACTCATTCACAGCATTCCTTCACATATAGCTTCACATAAAACTCATTCACAGCATTCCTTCACATATAGCTTCACATAAAACTCATTCACAGCATTCCTTCACATATAGCTTCACATAAAACTCATTCACAGCATTCCTTCACATATAGCTTCACATAAAACTCATTCACAGCATTCCTTCACATATAGCTTCAAATTCACAATAATACAACAAATAACCACCTCCACCAAAGGTGGATCAAACCAACCAATAACAATTATATCAATACTAAGAGATTAAGCCATCTTACCATTCTCCAAAGCCATAACCAACATTACTCAATTCCCTACTAATTCAACATTATTCATAAAGTAGGTCAACTTACCATCCTTTCCAAGCCACCTTCACCATTCTCATGATCAAACAATTCACAATAGAAAGCATAGGTAATCATGGTATTCAACTATACCATTTAAGCTAAGCATAAGCCCATAATCAACATGAAGACAAATTCACAATTTTTGCCCATTCAAGGCCAACATCCCACATCCTTCAATTCAATAAAATTCTTAACAATTCACATATATAATACCACATATGAACAGCCTATACCATACTAAACACAATTTTTATAACCATCTACTCCAAATCAATACACCCACTTTATGGTGAAATTTAGAGAATTTGAGAAAACATGGGTTCATGGGGATTTCTTTCTAAAAACCATTACTAAACATTAATAACAATATAAATCATCATTTAAAACTTTTTTTATGGAAGAACCCATGCTAGAATCGAAATTAGGACTTTAGGATTTTTGAAGAACTTTGAAAATACTTTGAATTAGCTCTTTGATTGAAAAAGGAATCAAAGATAAAGAGTCCCCATACCTTAACTAAGAATCCCCAAGCAATTTGAGAAAGAACCACCTGAAAATCGTCAAACCCTATTTCCTAGTTCTTGACCTTCTTCAATGGAGGATTGTAGAGAAAAATATTTGAGAGGAGAGATTTCTTTCTTTATTCTAATTGGAGTGACTTAATTAAATGAAAGAATTTTGGTCAAAAAGAGGCTTTATAATTGCTAGGAAAGGCAAAGAATAATAGGAACTCAACTTAGGAAAAGAATTAGGGACCCACAAAGTTAAACTTAAAAGTGTTCACTAATCCCGTCTAAACTCGTCCTTTTGGACAGTGCTTTACTATTTCGGGCATAACTTTTTACTCCAAGGTCGAAATTGGGAAAACTCGGTGGCGTTGGAAAGAGGACTCAGAGACCTTTAATTGGATAGGTAAGGTCCACCTAATTCATTTTGAACTAAAAGATATGACTGTTTAAAGTTTACCCTTACCACTCACTAGTTCAACTGACTAGTTTCTGGATGTCACGGTTATTTCTCATCATTTCATCAAGTTCTCAACTCCAAACTCACATGTGAGGCTCTAGTTTCACTAGTTCGTTTTTAGGGTCGTTACAATTTTTGTGTCATTAAACACATCATATTTTGTGTTATTTCTTAAGAAACACCTTAGATAGTTGTATTTCTGCAGGATTAAAAAAATATTTAAAGTACAAATAAATTATATGTTTGTATGAATACTTTATCGGAAAAACCCGAAAAAACCCAAGACTGAAAAACCCAAATTTTATTGATTTGATTTGATTTATAAATTTAAAAATTCGACACGAATGATTTGATATTTAAAAAATCCGAACCAACCTGATCATGTACAATCTTCAGAATCATATATGTGAGACTATTGCAAGCTCGAAACATACATGCAATGAAGGTACAAAGGTCTACCTTGATTTTCTACATACATCCACCTGATTTTTTCAAAAGAGCCTTTCAACAGTATTATTAGATACGAGAAATCTAATTTCTTTGCAAGTCAATTCATATTAAAAAGAGAAGTTTAACTTGTACTTAAAGGAGGAGGACCCTTGTATGAAAGAGTTTCCTTTGTTCTATCGAAGGTGAAAGGCTAGATATCTCATCTCTAATTAGAATTCATATAATTGTTAAATTTATCAAACCAAATAACGAGCCACATGGGGTGCAGCAACTTACCAGACGATCAAATATTCAGATGGCACTAGTTCCCAGTTTGACGACTATTATAAATAGCTTTCTATATTGTCGGTGGTTAAGAAAACACATATATATAACCTCAATTTATTGATAGTTAATAAAGCTCCTTCATATTTACATATATAAGTTATTATATAATCCTCAATGAACACTTGTGTTTATTCATCATCAACTAAAAGACTTCGTGCAGCGCATCATATATCCTACTTAGCTGCTTTTGGGGATTTCCTTGGATGGCTTCACAATGAGAATAGGGCATTGCACATGATGAGCACAATAGTCGCTCACACTACCCAAGAAAGCCCTGCAAAATAAGCTTAATCACTGTGAATTATCATAAACATTCCAACAAGAGCAATTAAAACTACTAAAGCTTTCCTGCTCGTTTTGTCTTCTCTCTAGCGTGCCCGTGCGCGTTTATACATATGTATATATGTATATATATGTTTCCACAGATTTTTAGTGTGAACTTTTTAACATTCACATTTTAGAAATTTCACAAAGCTTCTTGTGTAAAAGAATATGGAGATCAAGCAACGGTAGTCGATCGAGGATATTCATAAAGGGGGTGTCAATGGTTAAAGGAAGAAAAAAAAAAAGTAATTATTCACTTGAAGAGTTTTTGCAACCCCTTATTCACTAGACTAAATATTTTACTTATTTTACTTGTATATATATTAAATCAAAATTTGACCTCTACCTACGATGTAATTTTCCGGCGAAGGGGTGTCGCTCGACACCCATTCGGCCAAGGTGGGTCCGCCCCTGAGCAACGGTAGTCGATCGAGGATCAGGGGTGTTTGCTAGATATTACCAGCAACTACGTCTGGGGGTCAAATTAAAGGAGCAACGCATATGCCGCTCTTTAATTTCTTTATTAAGGCATTTAATTTTAATGAGAGGGAAGTACTTAAAAGAGGTCATTTTCAGTATCAATGTAAAATAAAAGGCCAGGCCAGTGAGTATTGTAAGACTGCTTGGGAGGTCATTATTTGGACATGGATGTATGTGGTGCTGTGTTGGAATTTCTCAGAATTGGAAAAATAATGGAAGCGACTGAATGCTACCTGTGTTATACCTACTCAATTCATACTTGGTGTATATATGTTGTAAAATGTTATATGTAAGTGCATCTCTAAATTCCTTTGCAATACTCTATATATGATATGCTACCCGTTTCTAGTAAGTGACACACAAACTGCTTTTGTGAAAGAGAGGTCCCTGGTCCAAAATGTTTTGATATATTATATGTAGAGAGGTGAAGATTACACACCTTATCTTTGTAGATGATCTTACGATATATATTCTGCTGCAAAGGTTCTATGCAGAGAATTGTGGAAGCTTTAAAACATATTTCAGAGATTGGACTTGTTGCAAATTCAGACAAGTCCAAATGATTGTCGATCATAAGCTTTACAGCGGGAACTTCCCCAGTAGAAGACTAATGGTGTAATGGATTGGATATTGAGTTATTAACTTAAGAGGTGTAAGGATCAATTCCAGGCTTGGACATATGGAGTGAAAACCTTAAAACTCTAATCCCAACAACTTTTACGGTGGTCAGAACAATAGTGTATGCAACAACATTCATGCATGTGCCTCTTCGAATGTCTTCACACAGTGTCACAGGAAACTCCACCTGAAATTGCTATTATCACTTTAATTATGCCGATATATTAACCTCAACTTGCTCCTCCAATTGCAAAAATACTTCGATTCCACAAACATATCACTAATGACATGCAAGTTAAATACTTTTAGTTACTCAATATTCACATAGGAGACTCGGATAATAATTTCAATGTGTTGGGCCAAAATTATTGAAAAGAAAATTTACCTTTTAATCTTGCCGAGCCCTCGGCTACCGACTACTAGAAGGTCAGCGTGCAGTTCATGTGCAGCTTGACATATCATATCTTTTGGGTCCCCATCTAGGATCAGAGTCTCCGCCTTCACCTAAAACAATCATAAATTAATAATAAGACCACACAATGCAAATATATAAGCAACCAGAAATTGTCAATTGTAGGTACCATCTTTTGTTTGCAGAGATGGAGTGCCCGAGACAGTATTCTAGTTGCATTCTCGTGTTGTCCTTTTTTCACAGCTTCAACAACAGTAGGCGCCGCAAACACAACTATAAATATAAACCAATTAGTTCACCTTACTACACCTTCCGTCCCAAATTAATTATTTTAGTTTGATTGCATACAAAAAAAAATTTAAAAAAAAAACTTCTGAATCATGTTTTTTTTTAATAAATAGAAATGAGAGTATATACATACCAGGTCCAGCAGGATAAACCATGGGGGTAAAAGGAAGTTGGACATTGATCAAAGTGATGATAATAGAAGGATCGTTGATCAAATTATCTAATGCCCATTTGAGAGCATAGAAACTCTCCTCGCTCTCATCGATAGCCACCATTATCATCTTTTTCATAGTAACCGGAGTATCACTAGCTGCACTTGCTGGAGCATTAGCTGCACTGGTCTCTGCCTCCATATATTCTCTCTTGGTTGGCGCGGGCGTTTGATCAGTATTCCTTTGCTCTTTATTTTTTATATATATTTCCTGCTTTCTCCTTTGTTCACTATTTTCAAGCTACTCCTTCTAATCTAATCTAATCAAATTTTGTTGTGTTTTGGGATGAGAATTTGATATAGAACTAATAAGTTTGACGTGGCAGATATGCATGCCAAAAGAAGCAAAGTGTCATTTCGACATGCCAAAGCTTGCCACGCTTGCTTCTCATGTGTACACATTCTTCTCCACACCTTTATCCTAACTTGTCCATCCACCCATCACATCATTCTCTCTTTTTCATTCTGCTATCACTTTTCAATATAATAAGTATAATATCTTGAAAAAAGTTACAGACCATAACTAATGATAAAAATAATTAAGAATTAAGTATAAAATTATATATTGATTTTATAAAGTGAAAAAGTATTGTTGGATATTCAAAAGTAACTTACATAAATATATTATAATAAAAAAATATTTATCATTTATAGCAAGAACATTTTTTTTTTCACTTGATCACTTTTAATATATTTATTATACGGTTTTAATACATATTATAAAGAGTAATTTATTATTCACATATAATACAAGTTTTATTGATGGATAATACATTTATCACACATTTTGATACACTTATAATACAATGTGTCAATTTCTTATCAAAAAAGCATAATATATTTTAAAAAAACAGTTATAATACATATATATTGCATACTTAATTCACTTTTAATACATATTGCTAAAAATAAAATTAAATAAAAGTATAGCTAAAATTCGTAATTATTTTTTAAAAGGCACTCATCCAAGTAATCTTTCCTTCAAAAATAGTATAGTGCATGGATAATTATTATTGAACGAAGGACATGTTTTTTTCTATTCTTGCCAAAAATATTATTGTTGCCTTTTTCTAATTCTCCAAAATAATATATACAATAATATATAAAATATAAAATATAAAATAATAATATATAAACGTAAATTAAAAAAATTTAAAATATTATAAAAAAATAATAAAATAAATTTTTTAAATGAAACATAACAAACATATAAGATATGTTAATTAATTAATAAGAAATATATTGATATATATGCATATATCGAAGAAATAGTTTAGTTTTGAAAAAATTATTTCTTGTTTCTTCTTCTACTTTTTTTAACAAGTAGAAATTTGTAGCGTCTTTCTAACAACAGAAAATTGTCTCTACTTCTATTTAAATTCAGTTTTACTAATTTGTCAAACATTTAATTTAAAAAGAAAAATTAAAAATAAATGTTTTTGGCCTCCCAACACCAATGTCAAATAGACTCTTAATAACAGTAATCTAATTTCAACTTATTTTAAAAATATATAAATATAAAAATTCTCTCTTTAATTAATACTACTATTTTTAAATAGCCTATTAAATCTTAAATCATAAATAATCATATTAGAGGAAAATATATTTATTAGTGAAAATTACAAAAGTATATTATTTAAGACTTTAATTAAGAATATATACACCTATTTATATTTAATTACAAATGAAGTTTATAAGTTACGAGCATAGCATATTAAATTAATTTCCGATTTTAATTATTTATTTATTTTCGATTTTACTATATTAGTTTTTTGGGATTTTGTGCCTATTTTTTGGGATGATAATCATGTACTCCCTCCGTCCCATTTTATATGTCACCTTTTTACTTTGTATTTGCATTAAGAAATAATGCAATTTTACCCTTCTACCTTTATTTAATGTTTTCTTAAGTCAACTTTATAATAAATTAAGTCAACTTTATTTAATGTTTTCTACCTTTATTTAATGTTCAAGATTAATTATCTACTCTATCAAGGATATAATTGGCAAAATATGGTAATTTATGCATAAATTTTATAAAATGACAAATATTGCGGTCCAGCTATTTATAGAAAGGAATAACATATAAAATGGGACGAAGGGAGTATTAAATTTAATATTTTTATATCACCAATTAATGGTTATTGCTAGCTTTTCAAATATTTTTTTTTTACTTTTTCGTCCTTTTTGATTCAATCGATATAAAAGTAAAAGATCTGTAAAAGATTTTTATCTTTCCACCTCTTCAATTTTCTAAGCAATTGTTATTTTCTATGCACTTTTATTTTCTTGAAAAATTAAAAATTTCTCTAATATGTGTTCTTCTTCGTTCTTCTTTGTTCTTCTTCTCTCTCCGAATTCTGTTCAACTGCAATTTCACCATTGTTTTATCTCGTAAGTCCATTACTTTTCAATAGGTTTGTTATCGTTTACCTTTAGTTCTTCCCTCAATACGCCATGGATAGGACGCCCAAAAAAAGTCCTAGGCTTCATAACCAATCGTAGTTGTTGATAGTCCGCCTATTGTTTGTTGAAGACCTTCTTTTTAGTAGGATTCATTTATATGTGGTGTTTAAAGTAAAAGTACACATTTTGATTTGTGTTCTAAATTAATATTAAATCTTTATTTCAGTATAAATGGAATGTGATCATGTTGGTATATATAGTGATTTTTTTAATGGAAGTTAGTAAAAATCTTGGTTTGTAGCAATTAGTTTCTATTACAAAAGCTTTGTTTATTAATAGAATCTTGGGGAGTCGCCTTTCATATTTTTTATGGTAAAATGTTATCTTTTGATTTGGTAACTAATTAGTACAACATTAAAGTTTGATGTAAAGTATGAGATTAGGTAACTAATTAATAGAATCTTCGTAATAGCCTTTCAACAATTTTAGTAACTTCTGATATAGTCTGCTTGTTTTTATAAACTTGATCTTCGATCACCAAATCGTGTTGAGGATTTGAGATTATTTCAGTTTTTTCATATTCTTCAATTAAATCATCCAAAATAGGATCCATATCAGTCAAACATAGTGTGTTGAATCTCAATTTTTCTTGCCTTGTTGATAGGACACCATTTTGATACTCAATGGCTTCCATAGTTCTATCCACACATGTTACACATAAGGGATACTTTGATAAGAAATCGTAATTGCATTTTTTAAATCTAAATAAACTTGAACACCTATATCGTTATGAATCTTCATTGGTGGAGATGGATTACTCACGACATATTTGAGTTTTAAATGAAAAATGGTTGTGTCCACACCTAATTGGGAAGATATAATAGTAACTAAGCCTTCGTATTTGGCGTTTGCATCATACATCACTCCTTCAATATTGTAATCTTACCTGTGTTAGATTACAACTTATTAATCAATTTTCAAAATAAATAGAATTGTGTTCCCGCTGTAATTAAATTACACAATTTGGTACATAGAATGCCTTTATATATATAAAAAAAATGGTAATTATTCTGGTATAAAAAAATTGTTGACGACCTAAATTAGTTTTCTACACCATCATTTTCACCATTTCATTTACCAAAAACATAACAACAATTTTGTGGTATTTAAACATAATACACAATACCAATTATACCAAATCATTTACAACCATGTACACTATCAATTACACTTAAAAATCTACCATAAAAAATTAATGAAATTTATTGTTTATACACGAATTAAAATATATCATCACCAATCAATAATAATTATAACCAATAATATTTCTTCAATTTTGTTATTGTTATCTATAAACAACCAAAATCAAACTATTAACTACACCAGTAGATGTACCCAAATAATAGCTTGAAAGTTGGTGTTTATATAATGCCTAAATGATACCAATTATACAAGATCACACACCAATAGAAATTCTCGAATTATGGTATTTATATATGGCCTAAAAGATACTTAAGTGCACTAATCAATTATACTTAATTTTATATGACAAAATATTCACTGAATCTGATGTTTAATAAAGGAATTTAAATATACCATCATTTTCACCAAATCATTTTCCAACAAAAAAAATCACCAAAGTTGATTTTTATATACAACCTAATTAACACCCACACCAAAAATAAACTATGATTCTGGTGTTTAAAAAAAACGTAATACAAAATACAATTAACACGAAATCATCTATACAAGTACACTATGAATTACACCTAAGCATCTACTGTCACGCCCCGAGCCTACACCCTGGGCGGGACTGATAATCGATCCATTGTTGGCCCCAAGCGAACCCTTGACCTGGATTACTACTCAGCGAAAGACTTTAAGCATTAATAAAAGAAATCAAATACAACTCTACTCAAGTATCTCAAAATTAGTTAGAATGTTTTAAAAGTAAACATTCAACTAGCCAAAGTGGCAAACCAAGTCTTATAGCAAACAACTGAAGTGTAAAGACTAAAGAACTATAGCTATCTGTCTATGAAGCCTCCAAAAACTATGACAGATGTCAGGACAAGACCCCCGATCATCCTAACAACTGAAAATGCTAAAACAATGTAAAAATGGGTCCTCCAAAAAGCAAGGAGGCTCACCAACTGACTCTGAGTGCTCGATTGGATCAACGAAGAGCTGAATGTTGATCTTGGTTACATATATCTGCATCATAAAATGATGCAGGTCAAATGGAATGAGTACATTGAATGTACGAGCATGCGAGGAGAATTCTATAACAAGACATAAGCTTGAAAAGGAACTGAAAGAACTTACATGGTCTCAACTCAACTCGACTTAACTCATTTCAATATAACACAGTAATATAAATGCAATATAAAGAAAAGCTTTTAAAACACGTGAATAACAACTTTGCGTATTGAAAAACACAACAATAACTCAATTTGTATAAGAAAATACAAACAACTCTGTGTATATAAAATAAAAAATATCTATGTGGGAGTTTCTCTAACCGACAACCATCACTATGAGCTATGTGATGATACAACTTCTTGCCTCACGCTGCAAGGGCCATCCTATACCTTGTCGGGGGTATAGAACCTAACTACTAAGTGGATCCACTAGTCTATGCTAAAAAGCACTAAGGAATCATGTAAAAAGTATGACCCTTTTCTACCCATGCTGGCCACACGGTTTATGGAGACTTTGAATTATCTGAACTCAAGCTTGTCCCCAAATCGGTGCTCAATACTTCTCCTAAAATGAACTAGCTCATATGTTTAAAAACATAACTCTTTCTGTGGTTTGAGATAATTACTCAAAAGCTCTCTTGGAAATCGGTGTTTCCTCTCTTGCTTAAATTTGAAAACATTTACTCTTTGGGAATACTTAGTTCCCATATACTCTTTTGAAGAAAATGAAGTTCACTCTTTACTCTTACTCAACTCATATCTTAAGTCTTAAAACAAGTTTAAAGCATTTGTAAAAGACTTTTGAAAAGACTCTAAGAACTCTCTTGACTTGACTCTTAGCTCTACCTTGAATTTGAATTATGGATTCAAGGTTTATGATCTCATGTTATACATGATCTTTCGATGTTTAAATGTACCTTAGAGTGTAGAAAACAACTAGAAAATATAGGTACGATTCGAGGAAACTCAAACGGAAAGAAGTGGGAAAGGGTAGAGGACCTAACGACCCTGGCGTACTGAGTGGCGCAGGGGGCCAAACCCATAACTACAGAACCTGGGTTGGGGCGCATTGACTGGTGCGGCGCCCCAGATCCCAAACTTCAAACACTAATGTGGGGTGCACTGAGTAGCACGACGCTCCACCCCTTTTCCCAAAAAACAATTGACGATTTTTCAACCCTAATTCGTCTAGATTCGATTGGTTCCTTCCCTAAACACTTAGATTCGAATACCCAACCAAAGTGTACAAGAATCTACTAAAAAACAACCTCAAATTTTATGCAATTAACTCAACAACTCCTTAAAACCCCAACAATCAAGATCCCAAAAGCAACTTCAACAAAATCCATCAAGAACTTAATTACTCTACTTTCAAGAACATAAATGTAACATCCGTCAATGTGAAATAATTGAAGAGGCTTAGAATTGGAAATTTTCATTTTTGGAAAGAATTTTAAAGTTTTAGAAATTTTGCTAAGTATGGAAATCAGTGAATTTTGGCCAACTTTGAGCAGTCGTAACTCCTAGCTCAGGACGATTTAGGAGTATTTCTAGTTATGGTTTTGAAGCTTGTGGAATGATCTTAAAAACGCCGCCGAGTTTGCTCAATTCCGAGTTCGTATGAGCGAGTTATGGCCCTTTGAAAGTTGGGCAGTTGACAAGAAAATCCGTCCGGGAATCATTAAGGGCATTTTGGTCTTTTCCCTAGCTAATTCTTTTAAGGATATATTGTTGTGTTAGGCTGATATTTGGATCATTTTTTTGTTCCATTTTAAGAGAGTGAAGGTTAGGGTTCTTGAGAGTGAAGAAGAGAAGAAGAAGAGAAGAAGGAGAAGAAGGAGAGAAGAAAGAGGAGATCAACAAGTTTCCGACAAGATCATCGTGGATTTTCGTCGGGGGTGATCCCTATCAAGGTATGTGAGCTTTTAGTGTTGGGTGATCCTTTCCCCCACACACCTAGCCCCTTTTATTTATTAAGAAAGGTTTGGTTATGTAGTTAAAGTTGTTAGTTGTTGTGGTTGAAGTTGTTAAA
>NW_006238927.1:43812-65136 GCF_000226075.1 Solanum tuberosum | reverse complement strand
CAGTCAGTCAGTTAGTTTTGAGTCTCTCATCTATGTATATATGTAAATATTCTATTTTGAGACTCGAGTTGCTTTTTGGCCAGATATGTATCATTTAAGTTGTTTATATCTTTGCATGGCATTGAGTTATTCTGTTGAGTAGGTTTCCACTGAGTTAAGAAAGCCAGGCCAAGGGTTCGCTTGGGGCCAGCAATGGTCTCCGAGTGCCGGTCCCGCCCAGGGTGTAGGCTCGGGGCGTGACAATAAATACGCTGAATTAAATCACGATTGGTGTGTGGGTGAACAAACCCAATGCTATGTGATCTCACATACCTCGTAGGGTTAACCCTTGGTGAAATCCACAAGCGAAACTCAAGAACATGACAGACTTTGTCTCTTTCTCTTCTTTTCTCCTCTTTTCTCTTCTCTCCAAGCCCTAGCGTAATTTTGTAAAGCGTAAACTGAATCAAATCAGTTTAGACCCCAATTTAATTACTAAAAACAAATTAAGTTAATTGGGTAAAGAAAATACCAAAATACCCCTCTAAAATCCGGGTGACTTTCCTTATTCAGAGAACCCGACTTCAAACAGGCATATCTCCATCATACAAACTCGAAAATTAGCAAACTCAGTGGAGTTGGAAAGATAATTCAACTACCTTTCATTTGATATCTTATATCCCACATACCTCATCCTGTACTTAGAGTTATGGTCATTTGAAGTTGATCCAGAACTCATACTTAACATAACTTGCCAAATTTCAGATTTTCATTATTAACAAAAATGGTTCTTTCTAATTCTAGCTCTTTCAAATAGCGGGGTGTTACATCTACCAAAAGATTAATAAAATTTATACACGAATTAAAAAATACTATCGTTTTCACCAAATTATTTACCAAACAGAATCATGCAATATGAATTTTATACTAAACCACAAAATCCCAAAATTAAATCAACGAACAAATACAAAAAAAATAATTATGCAGCTTTGTTATATTAAGTAAAATAATTGAAATAATCACGTAAAAAATACAAATTCAATCGTGATTTATCACAAATACCTGATGCGTCCATCGTCCGTTGTGTTGAATTAGAATTGCAAAATATTGGAATCCGTGTTTGAACAATCAATCAGAATGAGTAGAAAGAGAGTTTTATTTTTCTTAAAAACCCTTTTTTTATGGGAGAGAATATATAATTTTTTTGAGTAAATCGTGGAAGGTAAAAGAATTGGAGAAAATTAGGGAATATGAGAAAATCGTGGCTGACTATTCAGCGCTATCTTTTTTATTAAAAAATAATTAAATCCTAGTTTTGAAAAAAAAAAACTATTGCTATATAGGCAAAAACAAAACCATTGTTATATAGTGGTAATCCTAGTTTTGTATACTTAAGTTTTTTGCCCAAAAATGTACATTTTTTGTTATGTTTGTGTGAGTTTGATTGACATTAATTGTCACTTTATTCTTTTTCCACCATTTTAGTCGGTAACTTGATATGTGTTTTTTTAAAAATAAAAATTACTACTTTTAAATATATTTTAAAATTATTGTCATCTATAGCAATATATAGCAATATTATGTACTTTATTAGATCTATCCTCCTCTCTCTTTGTCTTTCTTTCCCTCTTGCGCTTTCTCCTTTTATGCACTCTCGCTCGATCTTTCACCCTTTCTGCACTCTTTCTCCACTCTCTCTATGCTCTTCCTCGATCTATCAATATTATGAAAAAAGTTGTGTTTTATCAAAGGCGAAAGAGCCATATAAAAGACAAGGCTATTTTTATAGGCCGAAGAACTAGGGTTGTTTAGTTTGTAGAAGAAGTAGGTTACTTTCTTATTTGTTGCTTTGGCGTTACCAACGATTATCATTCTAGTGAAGATTGTATTAATAATCGTATTCATACTTGATGAATATTTGAAGATTTGAATATTTGAATATGCATAAAAGTTTGAAGATATCGAAATTTGAATAAATGAAAATATGAATTTTTGAAGATTTTATTAAAATAGGAATGATGTCTGAAAAAAATATATTAAAAATGTATTATGCGTGTATTATATTGTATTATAAGGGCTAGTATTAGGAAAAATAGTCCATGTATTATGTATGATATTATTTAGTACTATGTTTTGTAAGAATTTTGAGGCTATGTATAACTAATCCATGGATTAGTTATACATGCTACATAGTATTATAGGATGTATAACTAATACCTCATATTTGATGGTATTAGTAATACATAAGATTCAATAACTTAAGATTATATATGTAAAGACAAATATACCCCTCAAATCCTTGTAATTATTTTATTTATTTTCTTCATTTTATGTTTTATATTTTTAATGGTAAATTTATTTAAATAAATTACATTACAATTTTTTTGTCACACACCAAGTCCCATTGAGACGGACAGGCACCCGATGCCCTAAAGGCCCGAGAGAATCCACTTATAACTCTTGCTTATCATACATGCAACAATGAAGTTATAAATCTTTCATAAGTATAAGTAAAATACCCTGATAAAATACCAACATAGATAGGCCCAAAATTGATATACTTGCTTGGTCATTGAGGCCTTAATTACTCGAAAACAAGACATAATCACGCTTCACTTTGACATTAGTCTACAAAGCATCTAAAAGATAGACATTTAACTAAGGTCGGGAAAGGATCCCATCATAACCTTAACTGTAATAAAATATCAAATATATGTTAGAGACTCGATGAGCTCCGAATCAACATGGAGCTCGCCAAAGGCAACTGAGTATCTTGTGCTTATCTTGGACAAATTCTATTATCTTGAGTACATGTACTTGCGGCATGGAACACAGCTTCCCCATGAGGGACGTCAGTACAAAATAATGTATTGACTATGTAAAACATAAAGTATCCATAGGTAAAACAAGAGCTCAAGTGAAATTATGTATCAATTTATAAATGCATAAATAAGGATGAAAGGCCACCTTTGCTTACTCGGGGTATTGAGTACATTACATTCTATGCTTTGCTTTACTCTTTTCTTCTTTATAAACTTTGTAGAATTTGATACGATGACCAGTTGATCAGTGATAGAAGAGGATGACTCATGCTAGGTATTTTAGTCCCTGGATGCTTTCTGATACGTCCAAACTCACACTCCAATTAAAACATGCGAATGGTCGATGTCAATTTATAGAATTCAACATGAGTTGAGGTCGATCCCACAGAGAATTTACTTACAAAAATAGTTTCACTGATGCTTTTATTCAGTTGTTGTATTATTTCCCACGGAAGATAATTGCGAAATGTAAAGATGGGTTTCAGTTGTGATTTTCAAGTAACTAATGTTTAATGTAATGTTAAAATTAACATGAGTAATAGGATTTTAACTTCAAAGTTGTGATAATTAATGAATGAAATCAGGATTATGTTCCCCATGACTTAACTTTTAGTTTTGACTCGTGAACAAGTATTGGTTGATTGTTAATGTTGCAAGTTACAAGCGAGCTAAATGAATCTAAAACTTCTTAGTTTTATTATATGGCTTTTCACTCTATTCTTCCCGGTCTTAAAGTGTTATCTATTTTTACCCTCGCATGTTTGGTGTCAAAAATCTCCTCTCGAACTCAACTTTTCACTCCAAACCAATAGATGGATTCTACTTTTTCCTAGTTACCACTTTTCTCTCTAACAAGTGGTAAATACATGCAATTTCTAATGCGTGCACTCATTAGAAATAATAGATAATGAAGGTATGAATCACGTTTTGAAAATAACAATCGCACTTTACTCGTTCATCGAATTCGTAACTAGATTATCGTCATTGTTCCCACAACCCTAGTTGTGGTGTTTCGCCACTCATGTTTTCAAGAGAACAAACAATGATTGTTGTTGAATGCATAAAAGTAATCACTTACAATGATTTCAAATTCAAAGAAAGCTTGAGATTCAAACACTTAATCACAATCTTCAAGTCTTGATCAATACAATAATCGATAAAAACCAAAGCTAAAAATATGGAAAGTCGTGTTTCCTTTATACAATGATGAGATGTCTTAAAAAATAAACCTAATTAATTCAAAATAGTCTGTACAAAATGAGTCCTACTCGAAGTAGAACTGAGTTATCAGGAGACTTCACGGACGGCATGATGGCCCGTCATGAGCCTGATGACCCGTGAGGCCTGTCGTGGTCCCACACTTAGCCAATGTGGGACTTCCTTTCCTTAGATCATTCACGGGCAACTAGACGGTCCGTCTTAAGCACCACGGTCCGTGCCGAGCATCGTAATGTTGAGCCTCCACTTGGGTCTTTATTGGAATTTTCCCCTCTTCTTCACGAGCAACATAATGGCTTGTTGACTCCACCACGGTCCGTCTAGGGTCCCGTGGTCTTCAATCCAGACTTAGGTCCTCAATGCTTCATCACTGGTCCTTCCTCACGAGCTTCCAAATGGCCCGTCAAGAGGATCATGACCCGCCAAGGGCTTTGTGATCTTCACTTGGACTTTGATCAGTTCTTCAATTCTGACTACCTCATCTCCACAAGCCCTCAGACGGCTCGTCATCATGACCACGACCCGTCCGGGGGTCCGTGATGGTTGATTCAACTTTAATTTCTTCACTTTTTGCTATCTTTTACATCCAATTAATTTATCTGTTCAATCATTAAAAAGCACATCATATTCACATAAAACTATTCAAGTTCTAGCTTTAATCCTTAGTTTGAGCATCAAATGTGCCAATAGTTCACGACACATCACTGTCCTCATACATATACAAATTAGGATCGGCCCATGTTAGGTATTATAACCCTTGATCTACCACTCGTATACATATCAATTGGGATCAACCATGCTAGGTATTTTATTTCCTTAGCTACCACCCATAAGTATACAACTTTGTTTTCAGGATCAACCCATGCTAGGTTTTCATCCCCTGGGTTGCCACCCATAATAATACGGAATTGCTTTACATATTTTCTTTAATCTTTGAGATTGTTCTTAATTCTTTTGAGTTTGGGGACTATAGACCAGTGTTGTAAACATGTGAATAAAGACTTGAGGCAACATTAATGACCTACGAAACAAATGTGACCTCAATGTAGTAATACTTAGGAATTTATATGACACAATGAATCTTATTGGGCTAAAACATATTCATAAATGGGCCACGAAGACACACAACAAGTGAGAACATGTAGAAAATGAGTCATTGAGTGGTATAACAAGTGAGCAAGTGATTCAACTAGCACATGGTTCATTTAAAACACATTTGGACATCTCAAATGGAGGCATACATGCATTTCAAATAGAGACTATAACTCCTCAAATGGCGAGGCGAGGAGTGCATATGATGATACAATAGCTACACACTTAGTAGATGATATCAAATGTAAGGGTGCATAAACATGTGAACTAACGAAGCATAGGACATATCGCAAATAAGGGTTGCACATTCCATGTAAGGACATATAAAATGAAAAAATAGCCATAATGTGTATCTGCCATACAAATACTTGTAACATGTATAATGTAGGATCTTATTGACTCAGTGATCCTTATTTGACTTGGTGGATAACTTATGAAATTTTCTGTTTAGAGTACCTTTGTCATAATAATGCTTGAAAGTATAAACACACCAATATTGAAGAATGAACATGCATATAAGTAGCTTGACACATTTTTGGAACGATGCACGATATGAGGAAGATTATTGTTATTGGAGATTATACACCCTCACATTGTATCTTTTACCATGAGAATCACTTAGAGGTCTCACTTGGTTGGTACACAGAATATAGGACTTCATGCCATAAAATATGAAATCAAATAGCCTTATATTCCTTGTCTCCCGACCAATACAATGTGGTACCATGAATCAGTCTTTCCTTTGAGGCGTTAATCTACATTAATGGCAAGTAATAGAGCTAATATTAACAACTAATAAAAAAGGTTGGATCACTTCGACTTACCAAAACTGTAGTCGGGCAGCAAGCTCAAAACCCCTCTACTAATGGGTGTTCTTTTAACACATTCCTTTATCACCATGTTTACACAATTTATGACCTTCCCATGAGGTCATCCGACACTACCTGGGATTTACAACATCCAAAACAGTAAATACACACATAACGGGCAGGACGCCCGCACAACCCACAATTCAAATGGTGTATCTTCATTTCTTCCCTAAAACATTTCACATGACTTTCTCTTAAGGCTAGCCAATATTACAAATGAAAATCTATAAAATATATAGATTACATCATAATCGAGTCAATAGGTCAGGTAATGGACCACTATGACGTTATGTCGAACACCTAGCGGGCATAAAGCTCTATAACTTTTCATAAATGGTGTTTCAACACCCAACGACCTCATACTTATAAACAACACTCTCACTACCATATATAGGCATAAAACCATGCCTTTTACCACTAATAAACCCAACCATCCACCCATTACTTCTCCAAACTTCACCACATATAGAGAGCCCCAAACCTTTCTAAAATAATCAATAAAACTTTGACTCACTGCTTCCGATATTTTTTTGTGAATTTGTCGTAAAACAAGTAGAAAAATCTCACCCAGTGTGATATATTTAGTGAGACAAAATGGGGCAGTAACCATACCTCAAATTCTGGAAAATTATTCTCTTAACTTCTACTCCTTCAAGAGTTTTAATTACCCTTCACACTTGGCTGGAAATTAGGAGGGTTTCTTCAAGAACCCATGGAGTATTTTTGAGGTGGTTGTGATAATCATTGAGGGAAAGAGAGAGTGCTGGAGATAAATTCTTTTTTTCTATGTAATAATTAAGAGATAAATGAGCCAAATATGACCCTATAATTATTGGCACTCCACCGTCTCTATCTTCTTCATTTTTTGCCACAATTTGCCAAGTAGGTGATGCACCTACTTTGCCATTTTTAAGCTGCTCAAATGTCAAACTAGGTGATGCACCTACTTCTTCTTATTAAATCTATTTATTTATGGTAGGTGATGCATCTACTTGCTCTTGTTTAGTTGGTCAAAAAGTCTAAGTAGGTGATGCACCTACTTGTCACCTACTATCTTAATTTAGTCAAGCAAATACCTCACTTATTTTATCTCATTTTCCAAATTCTAATCCTTTAACTTAAACTTAACACTCAACTCTAAACTTTAAGCTTAATAACCACCTTACTTCTCGAGTTTAAATACTTCCATCAGTATTAACTTAGTTGTATACATGTTGAAATGTACGGGGTGTTACATTTATTATTTAGAGGAAGTTGTTTGTTGCTAAATAAATTCAATACAAATCAATAAATGTGAGTTATTCAATATTTACTAATATAAAAGGCAAATATATCCGCACATGATGTATGTGATCTTAATTGAATGTATATATATATATGTGTGTGTGTGATTTTCTAATTATTTGTATTTTAAACAAGTTATAAAATTGCATACATATTAAAACTATAACTTGCAAATTTTATGCCGCACATGATGTATGTGATCTTAATTGAATGTATATATATGTGTGTGTGTGTGTGTGATTTTCTAATTATTTGAATTTTAAACAAGTTATAAAATTGCATACATATTAAAACTATAACTTGCAAATTTTATGTGTAAATGTAGATGGTTTATTCAATTTTACTATTGTTTACTGTCTTTTCGGTTTTAAACATAGATGTCTATCCTTTTTTAATTGAAAATTGACGTTTTGTGAGTGAACAATTTATTAAGATGAAAATTATTTACTTTCAAATAATTCAAGTAAAAAATAGCGAATATGACAACAAAATTGTTCTTCTCCTAGCTCGTTAGCATGCCATTAAAAAATAACATTGTCCGGCAATTATCTACTAGGACGCAATTAAAAATAGAATATCTCATAATAATTCAAGGGTATAATTGAAAAGAAGTTTTTTTAATAGAGTTTTAATCCAAACAGAAGATGAGGTGATAAGCAATGAACCAAATACTTAACAAAATAATTGTTGCATTACTAATCTGTGTTACTAATCCTTGCATCATTAATCTTTGTACCAAATGACCACTAAGTGTATTATAAATTAGAGAAAAGAGCCACAAATTGGACTATCTGTAAAGGTTCAAATATACCCATAATTCGTCTATTAGGCTAAAAATACCCTTCAGTACACCCGTTGACTCATTTTTACCCTTAAAACTAATAACTTTTTTTTAAAATTATTATAATTATTTTTAATTATTATGTGGTATCTTCCTATTGGATAAAATCATATCCCAAACCCATCAAAAAAATTTAAACTGCCCCAACCCATGAGCCAAACCCAACTAAAATATACATCTCTTATTCCCTTAAATTTAGTACCTCTTTTTTCTTCCCCATAACTGCAGCAAAAAACTGCACTTAAAACAATTAAAAATAACATAAAAATTAGAACAAAAACAACTTCAAAGCTGCACCTAAACTATACCAAAATAGCACCTAAATTCTCCCCAAAATCTTCACTAAAATTGAAAAAAAAAACCCAGCAAAAACAAGTTAAAACTACACCATATTGAGACTAAAAAAACTGAATCAAAATTTGATAAGAAGCAACACCAAAACTAGTCAAAAAATGACAAATAAAAATTGTTTAAATTTACTCCATCAACATCCTTTACAATGAACCTTACGGATTGTACTAAGTCCTAAAATGGAAGAACATTAACGAGGGATGAAGGTGGTATCTTTTATTTTTTTGAATGGATCTTTTAGTTTGTTTTGATTCATGGGCGGTGGATATGGGTTGTGGCATGTTGAAAAGATTTGATGGGTTGGGTACTCGATTTTATCCAATAGGAAGATGTCATGTAATAAGTAACAATAATAATAATAACCAAAAACAAGCGGTTGGTTTTCAAGAGTTAAAAAGAACCCAGAAGATAGATTGAAGGGTATTTTTTAGCTCAAAACATGAATGAAGATATATTTGAACCTTTTTAGATAGTGCAAGAATATTTTTGGTTAATTTCCATATAAATTATTGTAATGACCCTCCAAATCATTTATGTGTAAATGCCTTTTTTTTTTTTTTTTCGTTTAGAGAATTCATATAGAGACCCCAAGTCATTTATGACTCACTGGAACTCAGCTCGGTCACCTGACCTGGTTGTTCATTTGCTTTTTAAGTAAGTTTTGGTGTTTTGGAACTTTTGAAACTTGAGTGGTTGACTTCGGTCAAAAGTTCAGGAAGACTTCATCAGAATTACACAATTCTATTAGCTATGGAACATTGAGTTTGGTCTAGAACGACCCTTCATGTGGATCTTGAGGCTTCCAAACTAATTCTGAGCCCATTGTGGATTTTGGCTAAAAATGAAGCTTGGGTGTAGGACCCACTTTTATCAAGGTGACCTTGGATGGAAGTTTCGACTACTTTGTTGAGTTTGTAATATTGAATTTGGTGGGGTATCATATCTCATTTGCATGCATGGGGTTTCGAACGAATCTCGAGCACCCCGTCAGATAATTCAAACTTTGCCAAAACCAGCTTATGTGCATCTACCAGTGCATTCTCAAAATGACCTTCGCGTTCAGGGGAAATGGGCCTCGTTTTCGGAGACCAGTGGACCTCGTCACCACGTTTGCAGGGCCCTACCATGTTCGTGATGGGTTTAGAAATTACCTTTTATGATTGTGGGACGTTTGTCGCGTTCATGATTCACATGTCTTTACCCTTCACATTTGTGGGGCCTCTGCCGTGAAGGGTTATTTTCTTAGCTTACGCATTCGCAGGACCTCATGTCTGCGTTCACAGAGAATTATTTTATCTGGGCTTTTAAATAAAGACCAAACCTAGATTAGCATCATTTCTTAAACATCAAATTACGATTTCTCCCTCATTTTAGCTCTGAATTGAATGATTTGAAGTCCTGGGTGTTTGGAAAGTTTCTTTCAACGTGGTTGGGTATTCAGGTATTGCTAGAGGTTTGTCATTAAAGGTAAAATCCACCTCAAAAAAAGTTATTTTTCCTTTTTGTGTACTTTAAATGGTAATTTTATGTATGATGCTTGTTTGGGCTGTTCCGAGCCTTTTTTTTAAGTTCCATTTTGGAACAAAAGTTTGGGGAGCTAATTAGGACCTCTTAATGGAGTATATTCTTGAATTTCTGGTGGGGTGCCATATTTCCTATTTTTACTCCAATTTTGGTTTGTCTCTGTTTTAAGTGATTTTAGTCTCTAAACAACCATATTAACATTCTGATTCTATATTTGATAGCATGGAAGAGTTTGGAAGGGAAAAGCTTCAAAATTTTGATTTAGAGCATGCATGGTTAGCCTTAAGGTATGTTACAACTTCTCGTTCCCTAGATTGAGCTCGATTATGTAAAAGAATCTTGTTTTGCAAGAATTTGGGATAGGTTTCTAGTTGACCATGTTAAATTACTTAGAATCCATAGTTTAGGCTTTTGTCGGGGTTTATGGGATTCGAAAGCATGTTGGTTGTGATTTGTGATCATCTTTATCTTGTAGTATGCCTTGGTTGTTGTTATTATTGATTAATTTGAGCTTGTTTGGCCTTATTCTAGGATTAGACTAGTGCCTGTCATAGACTTGCATTATTTGGAGCCGTTTGGCCTTAGTATTGCCCCAACGTCATTTCAGATGGCTTAGCTCCCTTTACACTGGTGTAGCAGACTTGGATATAATATAATGAGCCTTAGGTTAAGCATTGACTAAACTCTGATGACTTTATATCCAATTCTCCCTCTTTTTACGGCTCCATGGATTTGGGTTTAGATATCGGGCTTCATTTGGTGACTTGGGACTGGAGTTGGTTCGGCTAAGAGTATTGTACTGATTGCCTGGGAGTTGACGTCTTTCTATGGTGGTTCTCTGATGATGATTTTACATGGGATCCTTCGATAGCTACTATAGTCACAAATTCAAGGTATGGGCATCTGATCTGCAGTCGTACTCTAGGATTCGAGCTCTTTTATCCTCTATGGAGTTGATACATATCAACTAGACCTTGTTGGCTACTTTGGAGGCCTATGCATGGTTCAAGATTTAGGCAATGCACTCTATGGATTGGATGAGCTTATTGGGCCTTTGGAGGCTATCCACGGTTTGAGGTCTGGGCTACGTACTCCTTTTCTATGGGCAACTCTTATTGGTTACTTAGGAGGCGATCTGTATTTCGAGGTTTGGGCTACGCTTTCTCTGGTTCTAGACTCACCGGGTTGTGCTCTTTGTAATGTTATCCTTTTTGTTTTCCCGACGGGCTTATAGGGGTCTGTTTAGGGTTTTACTTAAACTTGTGCATGGGTATACCTTCGAGGCTTACGGGGTCCAGTTAGTTTTAGTTAGCTACATTTACTTCTTTCCTGTTCTTAGTACACTCATGTGCATCTCTTTTAAAGTCCGCTCTTTTGACCTTGTAGAAAGTGAAATTTTATTGATAAATCCATATTAAATTTTGGATTAATCCATAAATTCATGATATATTGACCAAGTCAAATTACTGGTTAATAAAGTCGGATTAATAATTAAGTCAAAATATATGACTTAAATAAAGTCCAAATCACATTTGGGTTAGTCCATTAAGTTGACAAGACGAGCCCAACTCATGTTCTTCAAGCCCAAGGACCAAAATTGCTTGGACAAAAATACCCCTAAAACCCTAGCTCAAGCCTATATAAAGAGGTCTCTATAAGACTAGAAGAAAGGAGGAAGAAAAAGAAGAAGACACATAGAAATACATAGAGAATCCTTGCTCTTTAGTGGTGATCTGCAAGTCTTCCGCATACAAAGAAGTATTCGCTCCAAGTGTTGAGCCGCAAGTACAAAGAAGTCTTCGCTCCAAAGGTTGAGCCGCAAGTATTCCATCAAATCAAGAACTTCATTGAAGAGAAGAATCAGGCGATTACATATCTTTTCTTAAAGATTTTATAAAGATTGTAACCTTTGCATAAATTAAAATACAAATGCTGTTGTTTGCTTGCTAATTTTTCTTTCCTATGTGCTGTATTTCAGGGACGAAACTTTAGACGCATACAAATTGTACCCACTATCTTGATAAATAAAATTATGTTTCTTCAAAGTTTATTTTTGTGGTTTATTTATTTTCCATATGTTTAAAATTTGTTGCAAACAAATTAGCACGCCCAGTGGGACCAAATCTGCCCTTCATCACTTCTCTCTTAAATCAAATTTGAAAATCTGAAGCTGCAAAGGTGGAAGAATGAGTACTTCAAGCCTCGTCTTTTAGTTTCATCAAGTCTACACTCCGACAAGCCTTGAAGCAGGGGACATTTGTAGACATTGAAATTTTTTGGGACTCTACAAGATGTGTTCAATTCGAGTTGGGACTCTACTAATTGTGTTCAACTCAAATTAGGATTCTTGGAGGCTACTCAACGCTAAACCCTAGTTTATGCCTATATAAAGGGTATTAAATTCTCTTAAAAGGCATCTAAAAAATTCCATAAAGAGATCAAGACCTCGATATATTCCACAAAAGACACGGAATATTCTTATAGAGGTCAAATCTAAATCATCCTAGTTCGAGAAATACGCCACAAATGACCCTCGAATCATGGATAAATCTTAGGATAGGAGAATCAAGGGAGGAACAGAATTGTACCCGCCATCTTGATGAATAAAATTATGTTTCTTCAGATTTTATTTTTGTGGTTTATTTATTTTCCATATGTTTAAATTTTTTTGCAAACAGACCTCTATTTTTGTTTTATTCATGTATTTCATATTACTTTTACTTTTCTTGCTCAGTCGGGCAATGATGCCTACTGAGTACCTGTTATTTTGGTACTCATTCTATACTCTGTATATATTCTGTGATGCAGGTTCAAGCACTAGTTATCAACACTAAGATTCGAGATTGTAACATCTTCAGTTCGGAGGCAAGGGTTAGCACATAGCGTCCTGGACTTACTTGTCTATATCTGTATTTTGTTGTCCAGTCTTTTATTTTTTGAGACAAGCTTTGTATTATGTCGTCCACTTTTGGGACTTGTAACCATTTATTTTAGAAGCTCTATACTTGAGACTTTCAGGTTTTTTGAGGGATCTTATTGTATATATATATTGGTTTGCTTCCACATGTTCTTCTATTTTTTTTGTATTTTAATTATTTCTTCCGCGTTGTTTTTTCCCTTACACCCATTACTTGATGTTTTGGATTATGAGTCGACTTACCTACTAGTGGGTTATAGTAGGTGCCATCATGACTCGAGGATTCGGGTCATGACAAGTAGGTACCAGAGCCCTAGGTTCACCGATCTCATGTATAGAGCTAATGTCTAATAGAGTCTCGTGGATTAGTGCATAAATGTTTGTATCCTATTATCGAGAGGCTATAGGGTATCATTAGGAATGTTCTCTCTTTTGTATCACTTTTGTACATTATGTGTTTTATTAGTTTCATGGAATACCAGTTTGTTTCACATTTTCGCAGGATGGTAGGTACGTACCGCTCGGCGATCGGGGGTAATCAACCTAAGCCCACAAGTAGAGCCCCAGCTAGGGGTAGAGAACAAACACAATAGTACGCCAGGGCTACAACCTCAGCCCCAGGTAGAGAGAGGAATCCAGAGCCTGCAGCGGAGCCTTGGGTAGCTCATGTACCCCTTTAACTAGTGGGGCCAGGGCCAACCCAACCGTCTCCTGGATCAACTGTGGCTTCTGATCTCCAAGCAACCATTACTTAACTTCTAACCGTTATAGGGGTTATGCAACCCCATTAGGGACCTACAACTACAGTTGCACCAGCCCCGCAAGGTCAGCTTGTAGTTGGGGCACATCATATTCTGGTATCACCAAGGGGTGCACATCTCGTGATTGCAACCGGAGCTATGCTGCTAGAAGTTCAACAGATGCTCAGAGTGTTTTTGAGGCTTTCACCTCTAAGGTTTTCTCGGCTATTTGAGAAGACACCCATGAGTTTCTCACTGCTTACTGCGGGCGACTAAATACTTTGGGTTTGATGGAGTCGAGAGGAGTTGAATTCACTATTTACCATCTTGATGAACAATGCAAAAAACGGTGGCATTTTAATCTTGAGACTAGGCCAACTAGATCTCCTCTGATTTCTTGGTTAGTGTTTTCTAAGGAATTTTTGGCCATGTTCATCCTCCATAGCATTAGAAATAAACTTTGAGATTAGTTTTCAAGGTTGGAACAGGGCTCCATGATTGTGTCTGAGTATGAGGTGAGGTCATACGAGCTCTCCCACCATTCCACTATGATCTTACCTACTAAGGAGGGAAGGGTTCGGTGCTCTGTTCGAGGTTTGAGATTCCAGCTGCAAATTGAGACCTAGTCTATGGTTTCAACAAGTCATTTTTTCTGGATGTAGTTGACCATACTTGCACTATTGAGCTACTCCGTCGTGAGTCCCCTGGGGGTTGAATCAAGAGGGCTCGGATTAGGTTAGCTATATCAGATCCCATTCTACGCCCAAGGACTTATATGATAGGCCCCCATCAATGGATTCAGCACGGTCAGCCCAGCCAACCTATTTAGGTTGCCTCACTACAGGCTTCATAGGGTGTCCGGTATAGTCAGGTTGGTGTAAGCCCTTGTCTGGGTCGAGATGGGTCATAGTCGAGTGCTTCAGGACATGGTGGACGATACTTTACGGGTCGATCTTCACATTATTATTATGATTGTGGGTAGCTTGATCATTGGTCCAAAGACTTTCCCTTGTGTAGGTTAATTGCACTATCTCTATAGGTAGCTCGACCAGCCCCTGCAGCAACACCTCCGGTTAAAGGTGGAGGCCAAGGTCTGGACCATTAGGGTTGTCACTAAGGTACACGGGGTGGTCCCTGGGGAGGCAGGTCAGGTGGTAGGTCAGATTCCTAGGGTAGAGGTGTCTAGGACCAGTTATATGCAACTCTAGAGAGGGCAGAGGTTGAGGCATTATATGCGGTGATCAGAAGTACTATTCTTTTATGTCATCATCCCGCCTCGACTTTATTTGATTCGAGCTCTACCTTTTAATATGCATCTGTATTTTATTCTTCACATTTGTGTATGAGTTCAAAGCCTTTGGTAGTGCCATTGCATGTGTTGACCCCCATAGGTGAGTTTTTAGTAGTGGATCGGGTGTTTTGACATTCTTCTGTGACTATTAAGGGGTGTGACACCCAGACTGACCTTATATTACTTGATATGTTTGATTTTGATATGTCTCTGGGCATGTATTAGTATCCCCCTACCGCATGGTCTTTGATTTCTTTTCTAATTAGACCATTGCCTTAGCTATGCCTGGTACTCCCCCGATGGTGTGGCTGAACTCCTGTAGTGGCACACCGATTGAAGTTATCTCTTTTATTTGGACTCGAAGATTAGTGGCTAGCAGTTTCCTATATTATTTTACCTATGTGTGGAATGTTAGTAAGGAGGTTCTTTTAGTTGAGTTGATTGTTGTTATTTGTGAGTTTGTGGATGTGTTCCTACCAACCTACCCAGCCTACCCCTATTGTGTGATATCGATTTTCCTTTAGGTCTTGAGCCGGGTACTCTTCCTATTTCTATTTTGTCTTATCGAATGGCCCACGCAGAGCTCTGATACAGCCAAATTACACCTCTCTTAAAAAGTATAAGCAGTTGTTGTTCAAAGAAAAAATCTAACATAGGTTAGGATCGATCTTATGATGAATGAGGTTTACACTTAGCCGAATTGATTGTTAGTTGTACTTTTAGTTGAGTCATTTCCATAAGAAAAAAGTTTTGTAAAACAAAAGCTTTATTGATTGATTGATTTCAGTAACAAGTAACCAAGTAGACTTTGGTTACCAAGTTAGAGAGATTAAGTCTCACTTCTCACTAAAAAAACATTCCCCAATATGCATCCTGGTGATAATCTTCCCACTAATCCCCCCGATGCACCGGATAGTCTCGTACTTTCTTTTTAAAATGTACTCATTTCACCTGTCCCACTCCCTAACCTAGACATGGAGATCGATGGGGGAGATACAAATCGAGATGCCGATTTCTTAGAATTGACAGATGTACACAAGAAGGACCCCAATCCTTTTTGGAATGACCGAATAGTACTCTCCAAAGAAGGAAAATACAGAATTTGAAAGCCCTGGGTTTTTTCAATAATAATAAAACTCCTAGGGAAAAGAATGAGCCATGAATACCTAAAAAAAATAAAGTGCAATATGGCGCCCAACGGAGGAAATAATACTTATAGATCTGAGTGTAGACTACTTTACTATCAAATTCCTCAAAGAGGAGAATATGAAAAAAAAAATATGCAAAATGGGCCTTGGTTCATTAATGGTCACTTCCTCTCTATTAAAAAATGGCATCCTAACTTTATAGCCTAAAAAACAGACAAAACCTTTACTGCGATATGGATTTGTCTATCGGAGCTGCCAATGGAGTACTATGACCATTAAGTGTTAGCGAAAATAGGTAATAAACTGGGCCGCCTGGTGAAGGCTAATGTTTGTACATCCTCAAATCTTAGAGGCCACTACACTTGTATTTGTATTGAAGTCCCTGTATAACAACACATCTTCATTGGACAACTAAAGTGATTGATTGTTTATGAGGGAGAAGACATATTATGTAGTTCTTGTGGTAGAATTTGTCACACAAGCACAACCTACCATTTCACAAAATTCGACATATCATGTCAAAAATCTATAACATGTTGTACTCTCCCACAACCAAAGAACGTGGAAAATGACATCCCAGAAGAAGCATGGAAGACGGTAAGCTTCAAAAAAGGGAAAACCCATTCCATCAACACACACAAGCAGGTAAGAATGAAGTCCATAAAAATGTAAGCCATGACAATATTAAGGAGGGAATAAATGTTAAACTCTTTCAGGCGGCTACTGGTAAGTTCCTAGACTCTCAGATCTACAAATATGTTGAAACAACTAACCACGAACTTAGTAGCAATACCAACAAATCCATAACACCTACCAGTAATGAAGGTCATAGTGTGAACCATAAAAATCTAATACCCCTTCAAACAAAATTAATGATGGAATCCTGAACTTTCCTGCAGCACGTGGCCCTAAGCTCACTGAAGAAGACGCTATGTGTCAAACTCAAAGTGTCAACCTATATCATGCGCCTACTCCTACCATACATCCTAAATGGCCTCTACACTTTAATAGTAGGTACCTACAAATTGCCTCTTTGATAACCCCAAAGTACTCCAAAAATTCCCTCTTTACTAACATAGACAAGGCAAGAATTATGTCTTTGGACATCTCACCTCCAGTTGTGATATCTCTAGACTCTAACATGGAAGATCTTTTACCCCTCAAAATGGTAATTTATACCCCCTAGTCGTCATCTTATCTTTGGAAAAATCAACTCACTCAGATAATTCCTTCATTCCTAGTTCTGAAGTGTAAAGAGTTTTTAATAATGTGATTACTATTGCATCCCACTTTCCTCCACCCGACCCCATTAAATATGATCAGACCTGTAACGACCCGAACCATCGTAATTTAGGAGAAACAAAAATCTGGGAAAATCAGGGCCATTGTCCTGCCATAGCGGACAAGATAACGCTAGGGCGGTGGCACCAGGGCGGGGTAAGCTGGCGCTAGGGCGGGATAGGCGAGGCAGAATATAAATTACGCAAAATCCTATTTTCTCCTTCTTCCTAAAATACCTAAATAAGTCGTAAAACACCTTAGAAATCCGCAATAAGCTATTGCAAGCTTGAGAAGAGGGGAGAGGGAGGTTTCTAGTGTGAAAATGGTGATATTTTGTGGATTCTTGGCAGAAATCACCGACACGAAGCTCGATCAACAGGAATCGAAGTCAATAACTCCGTGCAGCTACTTGGCACCCAGGTAGGCTAGGTTTTATGAATTGAGTAGTTTAAATCTGTGCTCACTGCATAATATATGTGAATCGATGGTAGGATTTATGCGTAGGCCTTAGTGCACCAAATGATTTATGATTTAAACCATAGAAATAAGCCTTAGACGATGAATTAGGGCTGAGTATGGTTGAATTGAGGTTTGCATGATGTGTGTTTACGAATAATCCATTGTGAGGGTGGTGAGTCTATGATTTAGTGATGAATATGTTGTTCTTGCTTCATTGTGATACGTGTAGGTATACAAATATTGCATTGTTGATCACACTTGTTATAAATAAGGATATAAGAATGACGAACGCCATGAATCATGAATTGTTTTATATGATTATGAGGATATATTTGTGATTGTGATTGTGGTTTGATGAATGGATCGGTTGTCACATTTCGGCATAACTAACTTGGATCGGTTGCCACGTTCTGGCATAACTAATTTGGATCGGTTGCCACGTCATGACATAATTATTGGATCGGTTACCACATTTCGGTATGCTAACTATTTGGGTTTGGGTTTCATGAGAGGACCAATGATTTACATAATTGTGTAGCTTGAGGAATGTGAAAAGCATTGTTGTTCTTCATGTTGATGATATTGTATATGTTCTATATATGAAGGCGATTATATTATGGGACTGCTCATATATGTTGTACTTATGTGGATTGTTCTTCTATGCTTGGTATAATTGATATGAACTGGGAAGGGTAAGCCCAAATTTGAGATATGATATGATAGGTGAGGTGGTAGTGGTTCAATGATTTCTAATGCCCGAATGAGGGGTTGTCAGGTGTTGTAATGGCAAGGAATGGGGGTAGTGTACATGTTGTAAATGGATAGGTGGATTTCACTTGGAAAAGGTAATGGTGTTTAGTGGTAAGAAAACTTGACGCAATGAACCATGTAGTCAAGGCTAGTTAATAGGAAGAGGAAGTAAGGGTATGACGTGAGATGATAGTTGGAATGCCTGTAGTTGTATTAAGGAACTCTTCCTATAGGTTAGAATGGTTAGGCGATGGTTAAGTACCTGGTAAGTAGGTGGATTAAGAAGGCGGATAGTAGTTAGATTACTAGTGTAAATTGGAGGTGTTTCAAGAGAGGAAAAAAGGGTGGAAAAGTGAGTGGTCTATTGTATATTATTGCTAGTTGATTTCTTATTTATGTGGTGGGCGTCGGGTCGACCGATGAATCCTATCAGTACGTGTGGTTGTACTGATACTACTCTTGCTATGTCTTTTTGACATAGTCTGGATGCAGGTTGGTGATGTTTCATTAGGTGAAGACGAAGAAATTTTCCAGCAGCTTCTATTCTTCCTTCCGCATGGTGGGAGCTGTGTCTTTTATTTTTCTTGTCTAGTTGTACTCTTAGTAGCTCATGTACCTGTTTAGACTAGTTCCATGGGAGTTGTTAAATTATTTTTACAAGTTTTAACCAAAAAGTGTGTCCAAGGATATTATTTATAAATTCATATTATTTTACTTATCTTGGTTCTTTAAATTTTCCGCATATTTAACTATTGGGTTATGCGGATTCTCCTACTTAGGTGTTAGAGTGGGTTCTCGCACGGCCTGGTGGGTTGGGTCATGACAAATTGGTATCAGAGCCTAGCTTACCGGTCTCCCAGTACTAGAGCAAAATGCTTACCGGTCTTCCAGTACAAGAGCAAAAGCTAGGAAGCATTCTAGGAAGTTGTTCCACTTATTCTCTCCTCTCGTGCGAGTGTCGATTGTGGTATGAGTTGAGTCTAATTTGTATCTCTCGATTGCAATTGGTATCTCTCAATTGCAATTGGTATCTCAACAAAGTGAACTAGACGTTGTTGATACGACTGAAGGGACACCAACAAGTTAATTGGAATTGGCAATGTTCCAATTGGTATCTAGCCTTAAGGGTTGTAAAAGGCATGGGTGACCAATAATGGTCATCTATGGAACGAACTAACTAATAAATCTAACTTGTCTGTGCGTTGTATCTCGAAAATTTTGAATGTGTGCTTCTTGTTGATTGAATTAATTGTGAATGTAAAGTTGAACTTGTTGAATGTGATGATGTGATTACGTGTGCTACAAATATGTGTCTGAACCATATTATATGCAATGAGTTGGCCAGTTGGTTAAAATTATGCAAGTTGTAAATGTATGGGTGTGGTGCTAAATTAATGAGAACGAGATGGATGCCGTATCGTTAAGATTGACTCGGATTAGCGAATGATTTTCCTAGCTTGGAGATTATCTTAGACTGTTTGGTTAAGCTGGGAACCTTGAGGAAATTTTAGAAAGACGAAAATAACCTAGAAATTTTTGGCCAGGGTTCTGGTCCCATCGGAGCCGCTGGGGTGGGATTATTCCTGCCATAGCGAGACCTCCAGAGCGGGATTTTCCTGCTAGAGAGGGACAGGGCGAGGCAGAACCTCAACCTAGCCTCCCCTATTTTTCCTAATTTCAGATATCAACCAAAAATGGGATCCGGACAAATCCCTGCAATCCCTTCAGTGTTCAGCAAAAGACGTAATAGATCATAACACCATAAGATTGAATATAAGGCTGCATCAGACAACAAAAACTAGCATCCCTGTACTACAAAACTTAGGAAAGCAAAACGTTAAAAACAAGTGTCTTAAAAATTACAAGTCAAAGGAGGGGCAAAGTAACAACCCAAATCAAGAACACTACGATCGAGAAGTATCAGTGTCGGAATCTAACTCCTCCGGAGGCACCAGGCCGGTCATGGCCCCCTCCAAACTCGAAAACTGAGCAAAATTGATGAGTCCACAAATTGGACTCATTTAGGGCTTTATTTTAATGGAAAGAGTGTCCTTGAATGCTTGTTTTTATCTCAATACCTGATTAAAATGCTGAAGTTTCAGGTATTTGAAGTTTTAGTGGAAGCATGGACACTTAGGCACAAAACAGAGCAAATAGGGCTGAAAAGAGCAAGAAATGGAATCATACGAATAGCTGAGTTTAACTTGGTGAGTTTCCGAAACTACATGAACTGCCCTTCGTTCCAGTATGCGAAGTCTTGACGGAAGTGGATCAAAAGGCGAGGAAAAGAGCAGTCGGCGAGTTGCTGATCAGTTCCGCGAAGCAGTACTGTACCGTCCAATGATCCAGAATGCGAGGATGCTAAAGGCAAGACACTGAAGGCGATGAGCTAACCTAGAGGCGGATCGCCGAGTTCATCGGCGATCTCGACTAATGTTACCGAACAATCCTCCACAGCACAATCTGTGAAAATTATAAATACTAGTTAGAATTGTAGTGTTAGGCAGATTTTAGAGAATTTTGGAGTGGAACGATTATTATTATTATTTTCACTTTAGAACAACTTTAGCTGATATTTTTCTCTCAAGTTTGGAGAGGGTTTTGTGGAGACTTGAAGAAAGGAGTTCATATTCCCCATGTTGGAAGTGGGTCTTCTTTATTCTTCTTCCGTAGCTTAATTCAAGGTTTAATTTCTTATACACAGTTGATTTCTTTATCATGTTAGGTATAATTTCTTATTTCTTGATATGTGGCTAAA
>NW_006238927.1:9805-43763 GCF_000226075.1 Solanum tuberosum | reverse complement strand
AGGGAGGTCGCGAAACCAAGACCACTAGGCTGATGGCCTAAGGAGTGGGTCGACATGAGGTTCAGCCCGAGAGGGTGAGCCCTAGTCCCATATCCTAATACACAGCTCGAGAGAGTGAGTGGGGTAAGGCGTAATCTGGTCTTCATGCGGAAAATGGGTGTCCGAGAGGAACACATTTGAAATGGGGTAAGTTGCCCGAGAGGGAACTTATTTCTATTGAAAGCTTAGCCTAGTCACTATTATTTTGCAAATTTTCTATCGAAAGCATGTACCCAATAATTTATCTCAACTTGTATTGTGGTCACATCCCAAGAACCTTTCCCCATACATGATTTTCTTGTTTATTTTGTTGTTTTAATACTTGTTACAAAACCACCTTTTGATATTTGACACTTTTGTGTCACCCCCTTTAATTTACAATGTCTTTTATCGAAAATGTCTTTAACTATGACTAACTTGAATGAAATTCTAATTGATTATTAATTCTCAAAACCGCTCCATTGGGACACGACCCAACCCTTGGTTGGGTTACTATATTATCGACGATCGTAGACACTCATATCGTAGGTCTGTGTCATTGGTCACGATAAGCATTAAAATGTGGCCGCTGCTGAGGAGTGGTGTTATTTGACAGTTTGTAGTTAATCAGAATTTTTATTTTTCTTAGTTGTGGCTTACTAACTTTACTCGTTGTTTTGTTTTTCTTTGAGCTTTGATTTTATGCAGGCCTCTTGAAAATGGCTGAAAGAAATGGTGCCAAGTTAGCTGAGTCGAATCAAGAAGTCAAGGGCGACCTCATATTAACTACGCTGGTAACTCAGCTGAACAACTTGGCCACCAAAGTCTTAGAGGTGGAAAACCAATACACAAGTCTGGGGAAGTACATACCTCCTCATGAGCGGAGGAAGTCTAGAGGAAATGGACACAATCGTGTTGAGGATACACTGCAAATAATTCTCCAAAAGGTCAATGAACAGGATCGGGTGATAAACGAGATACAGAAGAATGTTGAAGCGTTAAACCAAATGGTTGGCTCTCACTTTAGATTGATCCAGCTGATTAAGTCGCTCTTGAGTTTTGCAGTACCTCCCATCGACTCGAATGACCTATTGGGGTTGCCTGGTAATGCTAGGGTCAATCCCAATATGCAAGATTGAGTAAGGACTTGTGTCGAGCCATGACGTTAAATAAGACGCTTCTTGGGAGGCAGCCCAAGGCTTTATTGCTTTAAATTGTTTTGTTTGAATAATTGGTGAGTTAGTGGTGCAGGCAAATGAGGGGAGAATTGAAAACAAAAATTCGGCGAACTGAAGACCCAGTTGGTGAATCACCGACATGATCGGCGCATTCGATTTTATTTGCCGTTGGGACCCTAAGATAAGGGATGTCCTATAAAAATTGGCGAGGTAAGAATACATTTGGCGTATCACCAATATGATCGGTAACATGACTAATGTCGCCGAAAGACTAGGAATTGGATGGTTAATAAATTGCCAAAGACTTCAAAAAATTTCAAAACATTCACTTTCCCTCGCTTTTATGCTTCACAAATTCACCCTATATTAGTATTTTAAAAATTAGTGTCTTCAATTAGTATTATAGTTGTCAATTGGTGCTCGGAACTAGGATTTCTTTGCTGCCTAGCATTACAAAAAGCTATTTGATTAGCATACAAGGTGAGTCTCTAAAACCCCGATTTTATTTTTGAAAATTTTGCACTCATTTGCAGTTATAGTATCAGGATGACGTGTGCTGGGCCTCTCTGATAGAAATAGGTTGCTACGATGTTGTTTTCAATTCGTAAACTTTGCCTAAAATGCTTAAATGATTGAATGCCTTATTGTTTGCACTTTGTATTAATTGATATCGATAGGGGTGTTGCATGTTAGTTGTTAGGTTGATTGGGTGAAGTCTGAGTAGCCTATATGTGCGCTAAATGACGAAAATTGCTTGATGAAAGAATAGGTATCACCAATCTTATGAGCGGGCATCGTCAAATGGCCAAAATTTGACAAATTTGGGGGAAGTCTGAGTATCTCGAGAATGATGGGTAGTGCGGGTCTTGTTTGAATTCCATGAGTGCATGCTTTGCTTTGATTTTCTGGGATTGGGGGATTGAATTCGAGAAGGTGGGTCGAAAATAGGCACGTTGGGTCGATTGGCGAGTTAAGTCGAGCTCGCTGAACGACTCGGTAGTTCGCCTAATGTCCCCACCCCGCCGATGATTTAGCGCCTCAATTGGCATTTGATTCTGTAACTTTCGGCGAGAAGTCTAAGGGCGCCGAAAACACTTGGCGACTCGCCAAAGGTATTATAATCGCCCTTTATCTGCATCCCTGAAACCCTGTTGCACTGTCACTTTCGACGGACAAATCCTGCTCGCCGAAAGTAGTCGGCGATTCGCCGAATGATCCAACCTGTCGCTGTTTTCTCCTCATTATTAAGCCAATCTCTTCGACGAGCTCGTTTAGGTTCACCAAAGATATTCGGCAACTCACCGATCAGATCAGCGAGTCTATCTGCAATAACTTTTCTGTACTTGCATTTGAGTTTCTCCTTTGATCTTTTGCAGAAATGGTACGCACAAACCTAAACGAGCCCCCTTAGAAATCAACAAAATGCATTACAATAAATGAAGGAGGATCACGTCCTTCACAGAAAAGAAAGCAAGATCTCCCACCGGGAGATAAAGAAAAAAGGAAAAAAACATATAGCAAAGAAAATAGTAGCTGTGGAGCCAGATTTTGTTGAACTAGAGGATGAACTGCCTTTGATTAACCGAAGGAGAGCGCTCCGTGCCAGGTTTCAGTCCACAGCCACCAGCACACCCTCAGCTGCCACTTTGCCTACTACTGCACCACTGCCAAGCCCAACACCACCTCCAGTGGCTCCTCCACTTCCCGTAGTTCCACCTCCACCGAGATTGTTGAACAGATTGAAAGGAGATGGTTTACGCACCATTCTCGAAGAAAAATTGCTATCCGTGGAAGGCCTGGAAGGTAAGCATGCTGAGGTGCTTGAAACACTCAGGTATCACGAGTTTGAGCAATTCACGATGCCACAGGGTACTTACATACCTTCCTGGGTCCGGGAATTCTACTTAGCCTATGGGGAGTTGGTCCGGAAAAGTAGAAAGAAGGCTAGTGATTTCCGACCAGTGAAATTGGTTATGGTTAGAGGCAAGGAAGTAGAGTGACACAGCGAACACATAAATGTTGTATTGGGACGACCACTGCACTCGGTACTTCCCTACCATGGTTTGTCTATTGCCCCATATGTCAATGATTTGAAGGGTTGGTTAGCTCCGATGATCTCTGACACCACCCCGAGGTGGATGGACGCGGGAGTCCCCATTGTGAAACGACCCCAAAAATGCCCGAAAATGTGCTTCGAAAACACCTAAAATTGTAATTTCCATATATCTCAAAATCCGTGCATCATTTCGGAAATTCGACTTCATATTCTTATTCAGGGGGTCAAATTGAGTGGGAAATGAGTCTAACCCGAATTTTAGAACAACCGTATCAAAATTTGAAAATCGCAAAAAATGCGATTTTGAGGGTCAACTTTAAAGGGGCATATCTCTCAGCACACAAGGAACTGGAAGGAGCTCAAACTATCAAAATTAAAGCTCTGTGAGTTAGCTTTCCAACGCAATTTGTTTCACCTCATTCCGAGTTAGGATGAAGGAGTTATGACCATTTTCGTAAAACCTGTCCGGCAGAAAATGCAAATTCCAGTAGCCGAAAACACTGTTCACCCGCCTCAATTTTTTTTCTAAGTGTTGGGACGTTTTTATAAAAAAGGGGACATATCCATACTTAGTCATTTAACTTCAAAACATCCAAAAACTCTCTCTAAACCCTCTCCAAAAATTCCACCAAGATCATCAACCAAATTCAAGGATCCCAAGCTTTAATTCCGGATTCAAGATTCAATCTCAAGCAATTCTCCATTCCAATCTTCATCAAGAATTCTCCAAAGTTGAGGTATGTGGGTTGATTGTGGAAACCTTCCTTTCCACAAGTCCAACCATTTATCCTCTATTTTACTTCAAGTTTATGGGTCCTTATGATCATTTATGAACTCTTGAATTATGGAATTATTACTACACATCCTATTATGGTCTATTTTTGTATATTATCATGAAATGGAATGATTATATGATGTTTATGGTTTTCATGCCTCAATGATCAAATTATGAAGGTTGTTATATATGTATATATATATGTATGTTGTTGGTGGGCTGTTTTATATGGATTTTGAAATTGGTTGGACTTAGTACTCTTGAAACACATGATTTTATTTACATGAACAAGTAGCCCACCATATGTTTGATAAAATGCCATTTATAGAATTCTTATGAAATGGAAGGTCCAATGTACGTCCTATGAGTCGGATGATTATATAAGTATTGAAATGATGATGAAATGGATACATGTATATGATTTTCTCTATATAGTGTGTGAGTCGACCAAGCCTAGCTCGGGGGGTTGTAGGCCCGGGTAACCGTATCAAGGGGTTGGTACCTTGATTGCCTAGTACGGGGGGTAGTAGGCCCGTATAACCGTATCGAGGGGTTGGTACCTTGGTTGCCTAGTACGGGGGGTAGTAGGCCCGTATAACCGTATCGAGGGGTTGGTACCTTGGTTGCCTAGTACGGGGGGTAGTAGGCCCGTATAAGCATTGCATTGTATCCCATATACTTAGTACATTCAAACGTACTAATGCATACTCTATGCCTACATGATGTCACCATGTAGGGACCGGAGCACCGCTTGACCCTCCTCTTCCGCGTGGCTAATACGATTTTCTATCAAGGTTATTGGTGAGTCCTCCATTCCGGGGACGTTGCTCATGATCTTTTGCTATGTATAAGACTTTTCTTTTTAGTTATGTTTTGACTATGAGGGTGAGCCCGGTAGTTTGTCTTGGCCCCCGCTAAGTACTCATGTTTAGAGGTGGTGTTGGACAAGTTGTGTATTATGCTTGAGCTTGACTCATCTATGGTATTTAAGTATCATTTTTTTTTCTTGCTCCCTTAGTCCCGATTTCCCCCTTGATTATGCTTATCGCTTATGGTCATTTTAATTGCTTCCGCGACCAATGATGTGTAAGATACGCTATGAGGCTTGTTTGGGGTTCCTTCGGGTTCCCCATTCGCCGGTCACGTCTAGGCCCTAGGCTTGGGTCGTGACACATTGGGAAGAGGGATATGAACACCGCCTCTCAATATTGGTTTGGGTTCATCAACAACACTATCATGCCATCCCAGAACGAGTCCATTCTGTGTCATCCGAAGGCGGCTTGCCTTGGTTCTATCATGTCCAGGAGGTGGATTGACCTGGGATTGCTGGTTTCATAGGAGATGGCGATGAGGGCCAAGCAGACACAAACGTCTCTGTCATTTCCTGTACTGATCACTGAGCTATGCCGGCGAGCTGGAGTACCACGTGACATTACGAGGGATGTTGAGGTTACCCCATCTTCCTCTACTGACATTCGGCGTATAGAGGTCGAGTTCCCACAAGAGAAGATTGGCAGGAGGAGGGCAGCCCCAACAGATACATCTCCAGAGGTCGATGCTGATACATTACTAGCAGAAACACCTTCGCATACTCCGGCCTCTGAGCCATCAGGTATACCCGATCTTCCCTCCTCTTCCTCACAGGCCCCAAGTGTTTCATCATTAGCCCAGCCTTCCAGGATCACTCAGGACATGATCCTGAAAATGGGACGGCTAGCCTACTCGGCGGATGTTAGGGCGACACGATTAGAGAGATCCGTCCCAGAGATGATTGACAGAGCCATCTTGCCTGCACTAACCCCTGTCAGAAACACTGTTGATGAACTGACTGCCAGGGTCACTGTTTGTGAGAGCAGACAGGGGGAGACACCCCAAGTTTTAGCCCTGAAAGATGAAATAGCCGAGCTGAAGAAGGATGTAGCTTATCTGAATGCCATCGACTTCACAGAACTAATGCGAGGAGCAGATGACACAAATATCCCTAAAACCTATGGGATTCCCCCGAATACTCCTGGAGATGTGAAGAAGGATGATGCAGGGCATGCAGAGTCGGAGACTGAGACCGACGAAGAGCAGGTAGCAGTGCACGATAAGGTGCTGAGCGAGAGCCAATAGGACATCATATTCAAAGTCTTGCCGAATCTTGTGGAGATGGTTGTGCAGTCGGCAACTTAAACAGTGCCAACTGAGTCGTCCAAGCAGCTCCCAGTGGATCTGGCATTGCTAGTATGTCTGAGGCTACACTCGAGACTGAGACTCGCTTTGTCTTTTTCTATCTTACTTGTTGGTATATTTTTGTCTACTTGCATTTGAGGAAAAACGCTCTTTCATTAGGTGGGGTGAGGCTCACCTTTTTGTTTGTGTGAATACTTTGCTGTTTTGCGCATGAAATTGGGTCGTTTGGTTTGCTCTAAATTGTGTTTTAAATACTGCTTCTTTTTGTGGATGTTTGAGCTCATGGCTCCTGTTGTTCTAATTGAAAATAATTTTGATTCTTCTGAATTTTTTTTGCCGCCTCTTGTGTTGAAAGTAGTTGTTCTTTTGCAAAAAAAATTTGAGTCTCGGTTTTGATCAATACCGATGACTTGAATAATGCTCTCAATTGAACAAACATGAATGGATGGCTACGACGAGGCCAAATGAAGTTACATAGAAAATATGTAGACTCCTTGCATCTCGTTGTGACTAGCCATTTATCGAATTAATTTTCTTGTGAGGATCGTTGCACGCTAGAGAACGTGTCTAGTCTTGTTTAACTGAAGTATTAATGCCTTGTGTGATTAGCTTACTTTGAACCTTGCATGAATAAACCTAGAATTTGCCCTGTTAGTCTGATTGATTTAGAAATGCTTACTCTTGAGATGATCTTAGGCAATTTTAAAGAGTGAGCCAATTTGACATATACCTCTTTTTGTGGCCTACCTGTGAGCGTGGGAAACTCTCTTGAACACCCTTTGAGCCGTACCTTTCTTTGGAAGAACCTTGATAAACCCTAGACCTTACTTGATCCACTACCTATAATCCTCTTGATTTGTGGTTTTGAGAATAGCCAACTTAGGACAAAAGTCTAAGTTGGGGGTGTGGTGAAAAGGAAAGGAAAAGTCAAGAAGTGCAAGAAAGTCTCCTGAACCTATTGTATTGCAAAACAAAATGGAAACCCTCCATATAAAGAGAAAAGAAAAAGAAAGTCGTGGAATAAAAGTGCAAAAGAAACTGGGTTTCCAAGAAATACATGGAGAATGAATAATAGGATGACTTATGAGCACTAGAAGAAGAATTGAGAAAGAAACGGAAGAGGATGTTTTGACAACATCACATCTCACGAGGATGAAAGTCACCGAACCTAAATGACCATACATTTGCACTCAGCCCTATTACCAGGCCTTAGAAAGACCTTTTTGATCTTGAGTAAGACGAATCGAAAGTCAATTGGAAAAATAAGGGGAAACCTATGGGTAAAAACATGCATTGTGTTCCTCTTTTTGAGTGTGAGCGTTGTATCTGATTCCTGATCTTAAATTGACTCATACTTGTGTGTGAATATGGAATCATTCTTTGTGTGAGGGCATTTAGATATTTTTGTTGAGCTTGAACTTGCACAAGTAGCAAGTATTGCAGACATGAGAATTTTTGGTGATGGTGTGTCACAATTTGAATCTTCGAGTACACAATTGATCCTTGCATAAGTAAATTGAGTATAGTTGTGTGCATTCATGATTTAGTCTTGTGAAGCACTATTTGAGGAACCCTTTTTGAACGGCTGGACTTGAGTTTGCTTGAGGACAAGCAAAAGTTTAAGTTGGAGGTGTTGATGAGTCCACAATTTGGACTCATTTAGGGCTTTATTTTAATGGAAAGAGTGTCCTTGAATGCTTGTTTTATCTCAATACCTGATTAAAATGCTGAAGTTTCAGGTATTTGAAGTTTTAGTGGAAGCATGGACAATTAGGCGCAAAATGGAGCAAATAGGGATGAAAAGTAACAAGAAATGGAATCCTACGGATCGCCGAGTTTAACTTGTCGAGTTGCCAAAACGAAATGAACCGCCCTTCGTTCCAGTACGCGAAGCCTTGAAGGAAGTGGATCAAAAGGCGAGGAAAGGAGCAGTCGACGAGTCACCGATCAGTTCCGCGAAGCAGTACTGTACCACCCAATGATCCAAAATGTGAGGATGCTAAAGGCAAGACACTGAAGGCGATGAGCTGACCTAAAGGCGGATCGCCGAGTTCATCGGCGATCTCGACTAATGTCGCCAAACAATCTTCCGCATCTCAATATGTGGAAACGATAAATACTAGTTAGAATTGTAGTCTTAGGCAGATTTTAGAGAATTTTGGAGTGGAACAATTATTATTATTATTTTCACTTTAGAACATACTTTAGTGGATATTTTCTCTCAAGTTTAGAGAGGATTTTGTGGAGACTTGAAGAAAGTAGTTCTTCTTCCCCAAGTTTGGAAGTGGGTCTTCTCTATTCATTTTGTTTTACTTATTTTAAGGTTTAATTTCTTATACCAGTTGATTTCATTATCATGTTAGGTATAATTTCTTATTTCTTGATGTGTTGCTAAAAACCCCCATTCTTGGGGTGTGATTTAGCAAATATTGGTTGATATTCTTGTTGGGTCTTCCTTGCTGACAGGTTAGATGTATTTTAATGGTGATTTCACCTAGCGGTTGTGGTTTAATCTAAAGGGTTTATAGTTGCAAATACAAAGCCACCCATGTGTTTTCGGCTTGACTGAGAGGGAGGTCGCAAAACCAAAACCACTAGACTGATGGCCTAAGGAGTGGGTCGGCATGCGGTTCAGCCCGAGAGGGTGAGCCCTATTCCCATATCCTAACACTCAGATCGAGAGAGTGAGTGGGGTAAGGTGTAGACTGGTCTTCATGTGGAAAATGGGTGTCCGAGAGGAATACATTTGAAACGGGGTAAGTTGCCCGAGAGGGAACTTATTTCCATTTAAAGCTTAGTCTAGTCACTATTATTTTGCAAATTTCCAATCGAAAGCATGCACCCAACAATTTATCTCAACTTGTATTGCGGTCACATCCCAAGAACCTTTCCCCATACTTGATTTTCTTGTATATTTTGCTGTTTTAATACTTATTACAAAATCCCCTTTTGATATTTGACACTTTTGTGTCACCCCCTTTAATTTACAATGTCTTTTATCTCAAATGTCTTTAACTACGACTAACTTGAATGAAATTCTAATTGGTTATTAATTCTCAAAACCGCTCCCTTGTGACACGACCCCAACCCTTGGTTAGGTTACTATATTATCGATGATCGTAGACACTCATACCATAGGTCAGTGTCGTTGGTCACGATAAGCATCAGAAATCCCCTTTCTCCAATCTGGGAATCTCTTACCCGGGGGGATACAGGTAAACATGATCTTCAAAGTCTTCCAGATCCGAACCAGCAGATGGTCCCTCGCTAGGTTCTTCCTCCTCTCCTGGCGCAGCTCGCGTTGGAGCATCTCCAGCTCTAGGGTGGTGTTGGTGGGAACCGGAGTGGTGGAAGTGATAGGGTACCCCATCTTCTTCCGTACAGTTGCCAAGTCTTCCTCTACCTGTGATACGTAAAGTGGCGGATGAGTGTCGTCGCCTCCCTCCTCGTCCAACCCCACGGTTGTGTGACTACTTCTAGCCCTTTCTGTCCTCCTCATCTTGCTCCGAGAAATAGAAGCTTGTCTAACAATAAGAGGGTGAAGGGGGGATCTATGGGAAATACCTCATCAGTGTCGAGGAGCGGCACACCCGCCCGCTTGCATAGCGCTGTGATAAGTCTAGGCAGGAAGAACGCTTTATTGTTAACCCTGTAGAACATCTTCCATTCTGAAATAATCTGCCCCCCTACATTCAGCTCAATACCCTGCACCGCGCACGCCACCACCAAGGCTCGAGGGAACGTCATGTCCGTATGGTTTCCCGACAGGCAAATCCTCCTAGTCACAAAATGTAGCCACCTCTTAGAATCAAGTGACCAATAACCACTAGTAATACCCTCAACAGAAGGCCAATAGACTCTGTCTCGACTTGTAGGCTCCACTAGTGTGTCCTTCAGCCATTCTAGATCCATCTCTCTCAGCTTGGCCTCGTACTCAGCATTCGAGACCTCTGGCAACTCTAGTACCTCATTTAGGGCCATGGCTTTCAGAGAGATGTCAAACCCTCGAATATAGATGATGGGGTTAGGGTCGTCCCAGTGGATGGTGGGCAGGATAGCATGGAACTTCCGCACCCAGTCAGCTCATGCGATAGGGGGACCCTCGGTCAGCGGAACCCACCGAAATTTCATCAAACGACCATAAAAGGTTGGATCTTTCTCCTCTAGCCGGAGTAAGACAAAGATCCTTTCACAAAAAAACTTGGTGTTCCGGAAGTCGTGGAACATCTCTCGACTAGCGGTATCGGGAAATCGGGTGAACGACAAATTTTCCTTATTTAGACCTAATGATTCAACAATTTGGACACATTTAGGGCTTTATTTTGATAGATTTAGTGTCCTCAAATGCATATTTTTTCTCAATAACTAATGTAAATCCTCGAGTTTTAGGTATTTGGAATTAGAGACAAAGCATGAACACTAGGGAGCAAAAAGGGACAAGGCGGCTGAAAGAACAAAGAAATAAAGGCCTGAGGATCACCTAATGCATTAGGCGAGTCACGTAATGGCCGTAACCTCGCCCAAATTTCCAGTGTGCTGAGCCCTGAAGGCAAAGATCAAGTTGGCGATGAAAGGGAGTAGTCGACGCTTTGCCGAACAGTTCCGCGAAGCAACACCATATCGTCCAATGATTCAAAATACAAAGATGCTGAAGGCAAAAGCTGAAAGGCGATGAACCAGACCAAAGGGTGGATCGCCGAGTGTATCGGCGATCCCAACTAACTGCGCCGGGTAGTCCTTCGTAACACAAATTTTCGAACACTATAAATGCTAGTTTAAATTGTTAGTTTATTATCTATCTAAAGTAAAGTTGTATAGAATTATTACTGAGACTTAGAATGTTTTCAGTTTTGAGTTCTTAGAGTTTTTGGGAGACATTGTTCTTGAGCTTGAAGGTTTTGAAGATTTTCAACTCTAAGAAATTAGAGGTGGGTATCCAAGAATCTTCATAATCGACGTGTTTAAAGACATTTTCTATCATACCCACTTGATGTTAACATTTGTTGGTATTGATTTCTTTCTCTTTTTCATGTCTAGCTAAAACCCCAATTCTTGGGGTGAGATTTTGTGAATATGGGTTAAATTTACTGTTGGGTATTGCTTATTGTTAGTCTATTTGCTGTTTACTTGTGATTTTGTTTACTAGTTGTGTTTGAACTTAATGGGATTGTAGTTGCAAATACGATTTCATCTTAGTGTTTTTGGCTTGCTCAAGAGAGATGTTTTAAAACTAAGACTACTAAATCAATAGCTGGTGGTTATTGGGTTGTCGTGGGTTCAGCTCGAGAGAGTGAATCCTAGACCTTCTTCAACATATTCAGCTCGAGAGAGTGATTGGGCTAAGGTAGATGATGTGCTTAATTGCTGCAACTCGGTGTTCGAGAGAAACGGAGTTGATTCGGGGTAAGTTGTTCGAGAGAAAATTTATCCCTACTAAAGTCTAGCCTAGTTACAAATGTTCAGCGATATACTATCAATAGCATTTACCCGGTAGTTTATTTTATCCCATATTTCTATCACATCCCAAGAATCATGTCTCCCTATCTCACATCTCTATTTTTTTTGCTATTTTTGTCTTTACTTGAATACAAAACCCCCCATTGATAATTGACATTCGTGTCATTTTTTGATTTAGTATGCTTTTACTCGTTAATATTTATAGCTATGATTGATTAGAACATAATTTTAATTTTCTATTAAATTCTCGATTACTAACCGCTCCCTTGGGACTCGACCACAACCCATTCGGTTGGGTTATATTACTACACGCAATTGTTGACACTTGAATTGGAAGTTGTGTCTTTGATTTCGTCAAAAATCAAAATGGCACCGCTGCCGGGGAGTGGTGTTAGTTGAGAATTTTTAGTTTAGTAGAATTTTTGTTCTTCTTAGTTATAGTTCTAGTTACTTAATTTTTGGTTTTGTTTTGCTTGATTGTGTTGGAAACAGGAAGTATGAGCGTAAACGACAGCAATGACAGCCAAGTAGGCCATCAAGATGACATCGGAAACCTCAACGATGTCCATGAGACTCATGCTAATGACCCCCATCTCATGGGCGGTATTGGTGCCATTCGCTTGCCTCCGACAGAAGGGAATGCAATATTTCACATCACGAGTACCATGTTGCAACTCTTGCAACTAAAAGGGCTTTTCAGGGGTTTGGCTCGTGAGGACCCTCATGAGCATCTTAGAAACTTTGTGGATATGTGCGGACCGTTCCCTTTCAAGAACATCTCCCAAGAGTCGGTCCGATTGAGGTTATTCCTGTTCTCGTTGATGGGAGAGGCGTGTAAGTGGCTGATTGAGTTGCCACGTGAATCCATCACTCTTTGGGAGGAGTTGGTAATCGCATTTCATTTGCGATTTTTCCCTCATTCAAAAATTATGACTCTTCGGGATAACATTCAGGGCTTTAAGCGTCTAGAAGGGGAGCCTATACACGAAACTTGGCTGCGGTTCAAAAAGTTGGTGCTTGAATGCCCAACCCATGGCTTGCCTGATAACGTGCTGCTGCAGTATTTTTATCGGAGTCTGGATTCGATAAATATGGGTGTTGCGGACCAACTCTCTCCGGGAGGTTTGATGCAGCAACCTTATGTGATAGGTGCTCAACTTTTAGATGGCTTGAATACCGTGAAGACCAGGTCTCCCCTACCATGAGAGAGAGAGACAAAAACATGGCCAAGATCACGATGCAACTTGATATTTTATCTAAAAATGTCATGGGGGTTAGTGCCCGTGGTGTCAATGCTATGGGGGTCGGGTGTGCAAATCTTGAGGATACAAAGTTTGAAGCCTTGTATAATGAGGAGGTAAATTTTCTAGCCAACTATGGCGATGGTTATCGTTCAAACTACCCTAGGCAGGGTGGTAACCAAGGTTGGGCTAGAGAGGATGGTTGGAAGGATCGCGACAGAGAATGGAGGGACCGAAATCCTAACTGGAAGGATGGGGAGAAGGACATGTATGTGCCTCCCTATGACGCCAAAAGCCGAAGGATTCGGAAGATGGTAGGTCTGAGGATATGCTCTCTCGTATCCTCAACAAAGTTGAAGGGTCAAACAAGATTTTAAAAGAAATAAAGGAAGATGTGTCTACCCTTAACCATACTGTCACATCCCATTCAATGTCGATCAAGTAGTTGGAGACCCAAATGGGTCATATATCGTCTCATCTCAATCCGAGACAGTAGGGGGGTTTGCCTAGTTATACTATGGCTAACCCCAAGAATGAGGTTTGAAGGTGGACTTACGTCGTGCCACGACGTTAACTAAGGCGATGTTTGGGGGGAACCCAAAACCCTTTTATTGCTTTTTGTTTGTTTGTAAAATAATGGTGTGTTGGTTGTGCAAGATGAAGTGTGGGAGTGTTAGGAAAGAAGGAGATTGGCAATCAAAATAGTCTAAGTCTGCGCATCGCCGAAGAGGTCGGCGACCCCGACTCAGACCGCTGTTGGACTAAAGACAACTTTGAGGGACGGTCTATAAAACTCGGCGGGCCCACAAAATTATTAGCGAGTCACCGACCTGGTCAGCGATTTCAATTCTTACCGCCGTTTGGACTCCCAAATTGACTGGGGGTTCTGTAAAACTCAGCGAAGTAAGTGATTGCTCGGCGTGATGCCGAATGGGTTGGCGATCACGACTAATGTCGCTGAATGGGCAAGAACTGGACGATTTTTAAAGCCAAAGGTTTAAATTCTCAAACTCTTTCACTTTTATGCATTTTCATTCTTCCAACCTCACACCTGCACATTATTCCCTATATTTTTGCATTCTCTGAGTGTGTTAGTTCTCAATTTATGCTCGGAACTTGGATTACATTGCTGCCTAGCGATTCAATCCCAGTTTAGTCAGCATTAAATGTTGGTTTCTGAACGCTAAGCTATTTTTATCGATTTCATACTCAAGTGCAATGATATTATCATGATGAAGTGTGTTGGGCATCTCTGCTAAAATTAATTGGTTTGATTATTTTTTTATTTGAATTCCTAGCCCGTGGTGTTGATTGCTGAAATCCCAAAATTTGGCTCTTAAAATAGATTAAATTTTTTGTGGGGTTGTGCTTGTTTGTCGTTGAGTGATATGGGTCTAGTCTTAATGAGTGTTGTGCATGCTTTGATTTTGTTCTAAGGAGATGCATGATTGAATTCGAGAAGTTGGGTCGAAAATAAGCATGTTGAGCAGTTTGGCGAGCTGGGTCAAGCTTGCCGAACCTCTCGGCGGTCCGCCTAGTATCCCCATATCGCCTTTAATTTCATGCTAAAGGTGTTGTTGGAGTCTGTAACTTTTGGCGAAAATCCTGAGGTCGCCTAAGGAACTCGGCGACTGGCTGAAAGTCTTCTTTCTCACCCTTGTTTGCTCGCCTGTATCCTTTTGCACTATAGCTTTCAGCGAGCAAACCCTTGATTGCCGAATGACGTCGGCAAGTTTGCCTGCAACTGATTTTTTGTGCATCTATAGAATGTTTTTCTAACCTTGTCTCGAAGTTGCAGACATGAACAAACCTAAGGTTGCAAGTGGAAACAGGCCGCCCCGAACAAAGGAAAAGAGAATAATCACCAATGTAGAGGCAACTGCATCCAAAGGCAAAGCTACCAAACCTCCCACATCAGGTGGGAAGGAGAATAATGGAAAGGGAAAAGAAGCCCGGCGAGTCTATGCATCTTATTGTCGGAAGCCTATTTCAACTATTCCACGAAACCCTAATGTGCATGGGCCAAGGGGTTTTATGCAGATGTGCAAGCCTTTTGGGCGGATTCGTAGGTGGCCACTCCTAGTGGGTCTGACACTGTTGATTCTTTTGAGATAGTTCTGAATACTGATGCCCAGATCTCGAGCACTACACTGGGCACTGATGCCCAGATACATAGAGCGACTGCTTAGACAGGATCACCTCTTTTCCTCCCTCCCTGTCTTACTTTATTTTAAATTTTGGATAATGTTGTTTGCATTTGAGAACAAATGTTTTTATTTGTGGTGGGGTGAGGCCCACCTTTGCGTGCTATTTGAGATTTTTGTTTTGTTATTGGGTTTTGAGGAAAGTATTGTGTTTTACACTGCTTTTTGTAGGTGTTTGAGCTTGTGGCTCCTTGTGCTTTAATTGCAAATGATTTTTAACCCTCCCAAAAAATTTCACCCACTCTTGTATGCACTTGAATGTGGCTGTTCTTTAGAAAATTTGAGTCTCGGTTTTGATCAATACCGATGACTCAAATAGTTCTTGCAATCGAACGAACATGAATGTGGGGCTACGATGAGACCAAGTGAAGTCACATAGACAATATGTGATCTCTTTGCATCTCGTTGTGACTAGCCAAGTATCAAATTGATTCTCTTGTGATGAACGTTGCACACTAGCGAAAGTGTGAAGTCTTTTTTGACTTTGGTGCCAATGATTTGTGTGATGAGCTTACTGTGAACCATGCATGATAACACCTAGAATTTACCCCGTTGGTTCGGTCGACTAAGCAAGGCTATTTCTTGATACGATCTAAGGCAACTTCGAAGAGTGTGAGCCAATTTGACATATACCTCTTTTGTGGCCTACCTTCTGAGTGTGTGAACCTCTTTTGAACACCCATTTAACCTTACCCTTCTTTGGAAGAAACTTGATGAAAACATGACCTTTCTTAAGCCACTACCTATAATCCTCTTGATTCGTGGCTGATTGAATAGCCGACTAAGTTGGGGGTGTGGTGAAAAGAGAAGGCAGGTCAAGAAGTGCTAGAAAAGTCCGCTCTAACCCATGGTGTTGAGAAAAATAGAACCCCTCCATACAAAAAAAGAGAGAAGAAAAGAATGAAAAAGAAAGAGTCATGGAATAAAAGTTATGAAAATGCGAAAAGGAATGGGTTTCCGAACAATCCATGGAGAGTGAATAACGGGATGACTTATGAGTACTAATGAAAATGATGAAAGGAGAGGAAAGTAAGTGTTGTGATCACCAAATTTCATGAGGATAAAAGTCACCAAGCCTAAATCACCATACCTTTGCACTTAGCCCTATTACAAGCCTTTAAAAGACCTTTTTGATCTTGAGTGAGCTGAAGCAAATGTTGATTGGAAAATACGGGCAAACCTATGGGAGAAAGCATGCATTATGTTCATCTTCGTGAGTGTGAGCGTTGCATTTGATTCCGGAACTTTAAATGATTACACCATCGTGTGTGAAAATGGAATCATTCTTTTGCGTGAGGGCATGTGAATACCTTTGTTGAGCTTGAACTTGCATTTGAAGCAAGTATAGTGAGCTTGAGAATCTGTGATAATGCTGTGTCACAACTTGAGTCTTTGAGCATACAATTGATCCTTGCATGAGTAAGTTGAGTCTTGTGTACATTCATGTTGACTCTTGTGTAGCACTGTTTGAGACATCCCTTTTGAACTGTTGAACTTGAGTTTACTTAAGGACAAGCAACAATTTAAGTTGGGGGTGTTGATGAGTCCATAATTTGCATTCATTTAGGGCTTTATTTTGATAGATTTAGTGTCCCCAAATACATATTTTGTCTCAATAACTGATGTAAATCCTTGAGTTTTAGATATTTGGAGTTAGAGACAAAGTATGAACACTATGGAGCAAAAAGGGACAGGGTGGCTGAAAGAATGAAGAAATGAAGGCCTGAGGATCACCTAATGCATTAGGCGAGTCGCCGAATGTCCGTAACCTCTCCTAAAGTTCTAGTGTGCTGAGCCCTGAAGGAAAAGATCAAGTTGGCGATGAAAGGGAGCAGTCGGCGCTTCGCCGAACAGTTCTGCGAAGCAACACCATATCGCCCAATGATTCAAACAGCGAAGGTGCTGAAGGCAAAAGCTGAAAGGCGATGAACCAGACCAAAGGGTGGATCGCAGAGTGTATCGGCGATCCCGACTAACTGCGCCGAGTAGTCTTTCGTAACATAGATTTTCGAACACTATAAATACTAGTTTAAATTGTTAGTTTATTATCTATCTAAAATAAAGTTGTAGAGAATTATTACTAAGACTTAGAATATTTTGATTTTTGAGTTCTTAGAGTTCTTGGGAGACATTGTTCTTGAGCTTGAAGGTTTTGAAGGTTTTCAACTCCAAGAAATTAGAGGTGGGTATCCAAGAATGTTCATCTTCAACGTGTTTAAAGACATTTTCTATCGTACCCACTTGATGGAAACACTTGTTGGTATTGATTTCTATCTCTTTTTGATGTCTAGCTAAATTCCAATTCTTGGGGTGAGATTTTGTGAATATGGGTTAAATTTACTGTTGGGTATTGCTTATTGTTAGTCTATTTGTTGTTTACTTGTGATTTTGTTTGGTAGGTGTGTTTGAACTTAATGGGATTGTAGTTACAAATACGATTTCATCTTAGTGTTTTTCGCTTTCTCGAGAGAGGGGTTTTAAAACTAAGACTACTAAATCGGTAGTCGGTGGTTATTGGGTCGTCATGGATTCAGCTCGAGAGAATGAATCCTAGACTTTCTCCCACACATTCAGCTCGAGAGAGTGAATGGGCTAAGGAGGAGGTTGTGCTTAAATGCTGCAACTCGGTGTTCGAGAGAAACCGAGTTGATTCGGGGTAAGTTGTTCGAGAGAAAATTTATCCCTACTAAAGTCTAGCCTAGTTACAAATGTTCAGCGATTTACTATCAATAGCATTTACCCGGTAGTTTATTTTATCCCATATTCCTATCACATCCCAAGAATCCCGTCTCCTATCTCGCATCTCTATTTTTTTTGCTATTTTTGTCTTTTAGTTGAATACAAACCCTCACCCCCATTGATAATTGACATTCATGTCACTTTTTGATTTAGTATGCTTTTACTCGTTAATAGTTATATCTATGATTGATTAGAACATAATTTTACTTTTCTATTAAAGTTTTGATTACTAACCGCTTCCTTGGGACTAGACCCCAACCTATTTGGTTGAGTTATATTACTACACGCGATCGTGGATAAGTCTACAAGTGATGAAAAATATAGGTTAGAACACAATGGAAATAGGTAGTGCAAGGGTTGAATGAGAAGAAAGGAAATTCTGAGTTAAGGCATGCAGGCCATTGGTGTGGCATATCCCACCAGAGCGGCCAAAATCCCGCCAAGGCGGGATTGTGGAGGCCGCCACAGTTGGATGAAGGCCACCAGAGCGACCTTCATGCAATTATTATTAGTTAAGTAATGGAGTAAAGAGTGTAAGGAATATGAGAATTACCTTAGAAATGACGTCCGGAATGATCGAGTTGAGGGAATGTTTGGGTGGCTATGAGTTTGAAAAAGGGAGAATGAGGAGGCCAATTCCCATTCCCCATTCCTCATTTTTCTATTTCTGATCTCCCACCACGGTGGGAGATATCCTCACCACAGCAGCCCCGCCTCAACGGGAGGGATGCCGCCTTGGCTGGCCAGGCGGTGTGACATTAAAAACGTTCGAACGTCGTGGGTTGCCTTAAGTTCTGCTAGTCCTTGAATATTGTACCTTTTCATGTGTTAATTAAGTGAATGGCACCATTTGTCGTATTCCCGTAATAGACCAATTCTTTAAATTAGAAATAATTGAAATGGGGCATGCGATGTCCAGTGTACTAGTCGTTCAGGGATGAACAAGGGGTAAATTGGTATCTATTGTAACCACCCGAACCGTCGTTATTTAGGAGAAACAAAAAACTGGGAAAATCTGGGCCATTGTCCCGCCATAGCGGGCCAGATGCCGCTAGGGAGGTAGCGCCAGGGCGGGGTAAGCTAGCGCCAAGGCGGGACAGGTGAGGCAGAACGTATATTATGTGAAATCTTATTTTCTCCTTCTTTCTAAAATACCTAAATAAGTCGTAAAACACCATAGAACCCCCCCAAAAAGTTGCTGCAAGCTTGAGAAGAAGGGAAAGGGAGATTTCTAGCGTGAAAATGGTGATATCTTGCGGATTCTTGGCCAAAATACCGTCACGAAGCCCGGTAAACAGGAATCGAAGTCAATAACTCTGTGCAGCTGCTTGACGCCCAAGTAAGCTAAGTTTTATGAATTGAGTAGTTTAAATGTGTGCTCACAACATAATATATGTGAATCGATGGTAGGATTTATGCGTAGGCCTTCGTGCACTGAATGATTTATGATTTAAACCCTAGAAAGAAGCCTTAGACAATAAATTAGGGTTGAGTATGGTTGAATTGAGGTTTGCATGATGTGTGTTAATGAATAATCCATTGTGAGGGTGGTGATTCTATGATTTAGTGATGAATATGTTGTTCTTGCTTCATTGTGATACGTGTAGGTATACAAATGTTGCATTGTTGATCACACTTGTTATAAATAAGAATATAAGAATGGAGAACGCCATAAATCATGAATTGTTTTATATGATTATGAAGATATACTTGTGATTGTGATTGTTGTTTGATGAATGGATGGGCTTCTACATTCGGCATAACTAACTTGGATCGGTTGCCACATTCCGGCATAACTAACTTGGATCGGTTTCCACGTTCCAGCATAACTAATTTGGATCGATTGCCACGTCCCGGCATAATTATTCGATCGGGTACCACATTCTGGTATGCTAACTGTTTGGGTTTTGGTTCCATGAGAGGACCAATGATTTGCATAATTGTGTAGCTTGAGGAATGTGAAATGCATTGTTGTTCTTCATGTTGATGATAGTGTATATGTTCTATATATGAAGGCGATTATATTATGGGACTGGCTCATATATGTTGTACTTATGTGGGTTGTTCTTCTATGTTGGGTATAACTGATATGAACTGGGAAGGGTAAGCCCAAATTTGGGATATGATATGATAGGTGAGGTGGTAGTGGTTCAATGATGTCTAATGCCCGAATGAAGGGTTGTCGGGTGTTGTAATGGAAAGGAATGGGGGTAGTGTATGTGTTGTAAATGCATAGGTGGATTTCACTTAGAAAAGGTAATGGTGTTTAGTGGTAAGAAAACTTGATGCAATGAACCATATAGTCAAGGCTAGGTAATAGGAAGAGGAAGTAAGGGTATGACGTGAGTGGATAGTTGGAATGCCTATAGTTGTATTCAGGAACTCTTCATATGGTTAGAATGGTTAGGCGATGATCAAGTACCTGGTAAGTAGGTGGATTGAGAAGGCGGTTAGTAGTCAGAGTACAAGTGTAAATTAGAGTTGTTTCAAGAGAGGGAAAAAGGGTGGAAAAGCGAGTGGGTCTATTGTATATTTCTGCTAGTTGATTTCTTATTTATGCAGTGGGCGTCGGGTTGATCGATGATTCCTACCTGTACGTGTGGTTGTACTGATACTACTCTTGCTATGTCTTTTTGACATAGTCTGGATGCAGGTTGGTGATGCTTCGTTAGGTGAAGACGAAGAAATTCTCCAGCAACTTCTATTCTTCCTTCCGCATGGTGGGAGCTGTGTCTTTTATTTCTCTTGTCCAGTTGTACTCTTATTAGCTCTTGTACCTGTTTAGACTAGATTCATAGGAGTTGTTAAATTATTTTTACAAGTTTTAACCAAAAAGTGTGTCCAAGGATATTATTTAGAAAATCATATTATTATACTTATCTCAGATTTCTTTAAATTTTCCGCATGTTTTACTATTGGGTTATGAGAGTTCTCCTACTTAGGTGTTAGAGTGGGTGCCGCACGGCCTGGTGGGTTGGGTCGTGACAAGACCTCTCTTATCTCAAGCCCAAAGAAGGACAAGATTCCCCACTCCCATACCAAACCTGACGTCGAACCCAACTCTAAACAAGAACCAAAACACCCCATCACTCTCTTCCTTTTCAACGGTCACCTTCCGGGAGTGATTCCCATTTACTTCATAGCTTCAAGCCTAGCAACAATGCCCTCTTCTTGGATGGAATCGATCCTCCAGGGGCACATAATATCCTTCAGCTTCCTTCTGGAAAACAAAGAGGTGATAGTCCTAATCCAAAACCCATCACTCCTAGCCCCTGTGGTTACGGAGGGGATGAGAATGGCGATGGAAACACACAACCAACAACTGTGGATGTCGAATGTTCTCCAGGCTCCAATGAAATTTTCGACTCTGCCATTGCCCTTCTTCCACACCCCTATTTGGGAAACCCCTATCCCACTACCCGTGCAGAACCCCCCATCCCTAATGAAAGCTGTCAACACCAACAACTTCACAACCCTCCAAAATCTTCAGGACTTGGATCCGCTTTATCATTACTAGACAGTGTTTGGGTTAGCCTAAGGAGCTCCACCCTTTATCCCAATCTCGACCCCAACGGGGTCGATAGGCAGCAGAACAACTCAAACGACATTCAACACAGCCTCCACCTCTCCAGTACCCCCTACTATGAACTTAGTCCCCTTAACTCCAATTCGTACAAATACTCGGGAAATAGAAGAAACATTAGAAAAAATGAGAGAAACTCGAACACAAATTAGAGTATTAAAGAAAATACGAGTCATGATCTTTCGAGAGAGATCTGAAAAAATATACATCCTTCTTTATCCTCAGAATCTCTCAAAAAGCTCGATAGATATAAGGAATCCTTTCAACACAGAGATAGGGAATTATGTGCTAGCGATGAACCCAACAATGAGGACAAGCCCTAATGCACCTCCAAACAATTCAATGATAAACCCCCCAAACATGAACATATCGATGAACATAATAATATAGAACTGTAGGGGGGGAAATGGGGCTGATTTTAGGAGAAACTACAGTTCACTACTAAACTGGCATAGGCCACCTTTAGTGGCCCTTCTGGAAACCAAGATGCAAAACCACCAAACCTTGCTGGACGACTTCTCATTTAACCATATGATCAAAGTATCAGCAATTGGTAACTCAGGTAGGATAGTAATTCTATGGGATGATACCATTCTGGATCTAGAAGAGATTGCAACAACTGGCAAGAAATACACGCTATAATTAAGGTAAGTGCCTCAAACGAAACGTGGATCTTTAGTTGTATTTATGAAAACACTCTTAGACACACGCGTAACATTCTTTGGGAGAACCTTCGTACCATTAAAAATAACTACTCTGGAAATTGGTTAATAAGTGGTGACTTTAATGAACTCTTAAAAATGCAGACAAAAAAAGGGGAAACCCCTTAAGCAACTCTCGCAGTAAAGACTTCTGGGATATAACTAATGCTTGTGAATTCATTGACTTGGGGTTCAAGGGTAGTCATTATACTTGGGTGAATAATAGGTTTAAAATAAAAAATGCCCTTATCTTTGAAAGGATACATAGATTTTTTGCTAATAAGGAGTACTTAACGTCTTTTCCAAATGCCCAAGTCCTCCATCTTCTAGTACAGACTCTGACCATTGTCCCATTATGCTTTCCCTCTTTAAGAAAAATAATCCCATCGAAAAGCGTATCTTCTACTTCGAAACAATATGGGCCTCTCATCCAGATCTCTATGACCTAATTGAGAACTCCTAGAGCTTTCTCACAATCTCACCGACTCTATTTTTTTTTAGAAGAAAACATCTATTTGGAATAAGGAAACCTTCGGCAACATCTTTCATAAGAAGAAGGTTATTCTAAGGTGACTCACTGGAATCCATAACTCTCCCAACTATCCAAACAACTCCTTCTGCCTAAACCTTGAACAGGAGCTCATCAAGGACTTCAATTGTATCCTCAAAAGGGAGGATGTTTGGAGGCTTAAATCTAGAATTAACTTGTTACAATTTGGGATGCTAACACCAGAGTTTTCCACATAAGCACCCTCAATTGACGCAGGAAAAATAATATCCACCCCCTTCTACTAGATAATACCTCTTGGGCTCTAAGTAACCAGGACATCTTAAATCACACTTATGACTTCTACAACAACCTTTTCAAAACGTATCACTTTAAGTCTCTCAATCTTAATGTCGGTGTAGGCCCCACCTCTATTAAGGTTGAAGACCACCCCTTTTTGGAAACTTCCCCCTCAGATGAGTACATTAAAGACATTGTCTTCTTTTTTCACCTGATAAAGCTCCTGGGCTAGAGGGGCTTCACCCCTTCTTTTACCAAAAATATTGGAACATTGTGGGGCCATCAGTCAGCCACTATTGCCAGGAAACTTTCAAAAGAGTCACAATTTGTGAACTTACTAACAAAACCCACATTTGTTTAATCCCCAAATGTAAAAATGCCTCCTTCCTCAAAATCTTCAGGTCCACTAGTCTTTGCAATACTTCGTATGAATTTATTACTAAAATTATTGCCAGAAGACTCATACCCCTCATGAATAACCTGATATGCCATTTCCAAACTAGCTTCCTTAAAAACAAGCAAGCACGTGATAACGCTATAATTATTCAGGAAATGGTTACCCACTCTGGGAAAATGAAGGGCAAACAGGGTAGTTTCTTAGAAAAAATTGACCTAGTAAAAGCGTTCGATAGGTTAGAATGGTCTTTGATTTACCATACGCTTAGGTTTTTCAACCTCCCTAGGAAGATTATCAGCCTTATCCTGTCATGTATTTGTACTAGTAAAGTGGTTATCCTCATAAATGGCACTAGAACAGAGTTCTTTAAGCCTTCTAGAGGCCTTCGACAAGGTGGCCCTCTATCCCCCTATATCTTTATCCTTTGTATGGAGTCCTCTCCCATAAAATTGACCTTGTTGTGTCCAGAATCTTTGGAACCCTATAAAAGTTAGCAAGTATGGCCCCGAAATATCCCACCTCTTTTTCGTGAACGACCTTATTCTTATGTCAAAAGCGAACTTAGCCAATAGCAAAACTATTGTTGACATAATGGACGCTTTCTGCAATTGGTTAGGCTAGAACATCAATAACCAAAAGTCAAAAAAATTCTTCTCCAAGAATTGTAATAGTGGTATCATTAGCAATATCACTCAAATAGTGAAAATCCAGCACTGCAAATCCTTTGGTAAATACCTGGGTTTCCCTATCTTCCCAAAAAGACCCACAAAAAGGGACTTTCAATTCATCATTGATAACCTTCAGGAAAAGCTTTCAGGCTGGAAAGTAAGATTCCTAATTATGGCCGGAAGAACTACTCTTGTGAAATCCACGCTTAGCCATATGGACCATGTCATGCAATATATCAAACTCCCTCCAAACATCATCAATCAGATCGATAGAGCACAACATAACTTCATTTGTGGATCCACCAGCGAGAAAAAGAAGTTGCACATGATAAATTGGGACACTATCACTTCAGAAAAGAATGATGGCGGCCTAGGTATCCATAAGAGTCATGTTCAAAACAATGTCATGTTGACAAAACTAGCCTGGCGACTTTATAATGGCCTAGGTATCCATAAGAGTCGTGTTCAAAACAATGTCATGTGGACAAAACTAGCCTGGCGACTTTATAATAACCTCTCATCACCATGGGCATCAATGCTAACAAAAAAGTACAACAGAAGCTCAGACCTCTTTTCCATAGAAAATAACCTCTCATCCACTAGTAGCACATGGAAAAACATCAATATGGGTTGGAGAAATTACCTTCAATGCAGTATATGGGAATTAGGGGATGGTAAGTCTATTAACTTTTGGGAGGATAATTGGTTACCGGACAACTCAACCGTTAGAAGTAGAATGATGGGTCCCCTTAACAAAGCAGATCTCAACCTTAAAATAAAAGATATCTTTCACCAAGGTTCGTGGTCCCTCAATAACCTATCCTTCGATTTACCACCTGATATGGAGACAAAAATTAAATCTTCTTACATTCCAGAGCCGTAAGCACAAGGATATATTGGTTTGGTCTCTAACGAATAATAATACCTTCTCCAGTAGCTCTGCATACAAACACCTTAGAAATAACAATCTAAGTCCCCCTACCTTGACACTAACTTCAATTGGATCTGGAAATCAAATAGCCCCAATAAGATCAAGTTCTTTATTTGGTTTAGCTACCACAATAGGCTACCCCCATTTAGATACCTTCACAAAATAGGCATTAGTAATGATCACTGTTGTAGTATTTGCGGCCTTGCGGAAATCATTCCCCACATCTTCCTTGAATGCCCCATCACCAAACACTTATGGTCTAGACTAGGTTGTGAGGCTTACATACATAAGCTCCGAATTGATTTCCCCAAATCATGGTTAAAAAAACTAAGGGACCTTAACCACTCCTTTTAGAACCTGTCCTGGCTTAACCTCTTTCCTTTTATAGCTTGGGTCGTATGGTTAAACAGAAATCATAATCACCACTAGGGGTGTACGTAGGTCGGTTTGGTTTGGTTTTTCATTAAAAAAACCCTAAACCAATTATGTCAGTTTATTAAATCTAAAAACCAAATCAAACCATATAAAGTTGGTTTTTTCGGTTTCGGCTTTAAGTAGATTTAAAACCCGTAATATTTACTCTTAAATGTGTATATGGGGTGAATGTCAGTTTATTAAATCTAAAAACCAAATCAAACCATATAAAGTTGGTTTTTTCGGTTTCGGCTTTAGTTGGTTCTTTCGATTTTTTTCAGTTTTTGGTTTTTTTCGATTTTGAACTACTATACGGTATTTGAGAAAGAGATCAAATATATTTCACTTACATGTGTGATAAACTAAACTTAAAAAATGTTAAATGAATAGAAATTTTTGAAAAGACGGTAAAATTCACATGAATACAATTTATTTTTTTTGAAATATCAATGCTCTTTATGTTAAATTAATAAGATTAAAGGCTACATGCAAACTGAGTACAAAACAAAATATTTACAAAGAAAATTGTTAACTTTGAATTTGAATAACTATAACAATATAATTGTAACCTCGGATCTAAATACAAAATAAAATATTTACAAATTTTAAAAGCCCAAGTTTGAAATAAAATATATAAACATTGAAAATTATAAACTAACTAAAAAAGAGCAACTTTCACATATAACAAGCATAAAAATCATATGTGTATGTTATAGCTATAGTTTGCATAATTGCGCTCCATAGAAAATTTTACGTTTGCTATGGAGCTTTTGATTTGTATAATTCGCTACAAACATCCAATTTTATACAAATTGTTCAGTTTTGTATAAATTCATTTATACATTGTAATTTGTTTAATAAGATCTGTATTTGTATGATTATAAGTGTATAGGACGAAAATATATCTATTTGTATTTGTATACACTTTTCTCTAGCTTTATACAAACAAAAATGCATTTTATACATTTTATACCGAAATATATAAAAGGGCTAATTGTATACCTAAACTGGCGAATTGTATATCGAATCAGATGACAAAAAAGGGGATGTTTGCTAAAAAGGGGATGTTTGTTGCGAATTACAATTAAAATAAACTATGGCTATAACATTTAATTTGAATTAATAGTTTGTTATATCGTACAATTTTCTCAAAAATATATTAACAAAGTAGATTATAAATAATATTTTTTATCTATAAGTAAAATAAAATTATATATATTATGTCGGTTTGGTTTGGGTTCTATTTGACTTTTTTTCTTTTAATACCAAACCAAACCAAGAGTGGTCGGGTTTTTTTCAACCACCAAACCAAACCACAAATTGGGTTTTTTTTCGGTTTGATTTGGTTCGTCGGTTTGATGAGTCCACAAATTGGACTCATTTAGGGCTTTATTTTAATAGAAATAGTGTCCTCAAATGCTTATTTAGTCTAAATATCTGATGAAAATACTTATGTTTCAGGTATTTGATGTTTTAGTGGAAGCATGGACACTTAGGCGCAAAAAGGAACAAAAAGGCTGAAAAGAACAAAGAAGTTGAAACCTGAGCATCACCAAGCATGCTTGGCGATTCACCGAAGGGACGCACTCCCCCCTTTGTTCTAGTACGCGAAGCCCTGAAGGAGAAGGATAAAAAAGGTGATGAAAGGAGCAGTCAGCGTTTCACCGATCAGTTCCGTGAAGCAGAAGTATACCGCCCAATGATCCAGAATGCACAAATGCTGAAGGCAAAGCACAAACGGCGATGAACTAGAAGAAGGGTGAATCGCCGAGTCATTCAGCGTTCGTGACTAACCTCGTCGAGCGATCCGCCAACACTATTTTCTGAAGTCTATAAATACTAAACTCTTTACTAGTTTTTGTGTGGAACATTAGAGTATAAAAACATTATTGTAATTTTCACTTTAGCTTTCATATTTTCTCTCAAGTTTGGAGATGGTTTTGGGGGAGACTTGAAGAAAGGAGTTCATCTTCCCCAAATTAGAAGTGGGTCTTCTCTATTCTTCTTCCTTTTATTAAATCAAGGTTTAATTTCTTATACCCATTTGATTTCTCTATCATTTTAGGTGTAATTTCTTATTTCTTGATGTGTTGCTAAAAAACCCTCATTCTTGGGGTGTGATTTAGCAAATATGTGTTGATATTATTGTTGGGTCTTGTTTGTTGATAGGTTAGATGTAGTTTAATGGTGATTTCACCTAGTGGTTGTGGTTTAATCTAAAGGGTTTGTAGTTGCAAATACAAATCCACCCATGTGTTTTCAGCTTCATGAGAGGGAGGTCGCGAAACCAAGACCACTACACTGATGGCCTAAGGAGTGGGTCGACATGAGGTTCAGCCCGAGAGGGTGAGCCCTAGTCCCATATCCTAACACTCAGCTTGAGAGAGTGAGTGGGGTAAGGCGTAGGCTGGTCTTCATGCGACAAATGGGTGTCCGAGAGGAATGCATTTGAAACGGGGTAAGTTGCCCGAGAGGGAACTTATTTCCCTTTAAAGCTTAGCCTAGTCACTATTAGTTTGCAAATTTCCTTTAAAAAAACATGTACACAACTACTTATCTCAACTTGTATTGCGGTCACACCCCAAGAACATTTCCCCATACTTGATTTTCTTGTTAATTTTCGCTATTTATACTAATTGTGACAAAACCCCCAATTTGATATTTGACACTTTCATGTCACCCACTTTAATTTTTCATATTTTTGTTCGTTAATGTCTTTAGGTACGACTAGTTAGAGCTTAATTTATTTTTCTATCAATTCTCAAAATCACTCCTTTGGGACACGACCCCAACCTTTAGTTGGGATACTATACTATCGACGATCGTAGACACTCATACCGTGGGTTAATGTCATTGGTCATGATAGCCATCACTTTACGGTTTGACTTGTACACCCCTAATCACCACAACAAATGCAAGCAGGTTATCGATCTCTTGACTATTATTCATAGAGGTACAAAATTTATTCTTTTAGGACCAAATAGTCATGTTAGGCACCGACCCACAAAAATGGTGAAGACAAACTGGTTCCCCAGAGGAAGGCCTCAAACTCAACATCGACGGCTCCTTTTATAACCCTTCAAAGCAAGATGGTAGGGGATGCGTAATCTGGGACAACAAAGGAGATTGGATTGTTGGTAAAAGTACAAAAAAAAATTACCAACTCAGCTTCTAATGCAGAGCTACTGGACTACGCCATGGACTGCAAATGACAAAAAAACATAGTATCAACAAAATAACGATCTCCCCAGATTCGATTGAAGTAATAACAATTCTTAAAATTATGGATATCTATGATTCAAACCTACTAATTGAATGCAGGGTGCTACTCCGACTGATGGGGGAACCAACGATCAAATATGAATCCATGAAGCAGAACTTTGTTGCTGATATACTAGCAAGAAGAGGAAGGGGGCTACTGCATGGACTTCTTGTTGATGAATGGACTACCCCACCTAATATTGTAATTGATGTATTAGCTTTTGATAAGACTCTACCACCTTTTGAAAGGCATAAAAAGCTTGTATGTAATATTTTATCTAGCCCAAGTAGGCAAACTACTATGCTTACTACTAATAGCAGCAATACAGTTGCAGATAATGTAATGTCACCTTTGACGTAATATATATAAATATCCTATCCTTATAAAAAAAAGTAACCAAGTAAGCATAATCGAATGTATTGTAGAATCAATAAAAGACGAAACTAGGGTATTTATGTTCCCCACAAGTTCATAACATAGTAAACCTTAAAATGGTAACCTTGTCTAGTGTCTATCATGCAAAGTCGGTAAGTTATGTATCTCCTAAGTGGTTGGTCACCCAAATAAGTGAATTTTACCACGCAACTTCGTCAGTCTACGGGTTTATGCATTACTATTCCTTACCTTTGACCTAAGATTAGCTATCACCGTTCTAGGTCAAGCTATTAAATGATGGTTTTAGTCGTCAAATCTCCATTGTTTAATCTTTTTTTCCATTCGGTACCTCCTTGGTTAGGAAAGTAGGAATAAGACGAGTTCCAACGTAAGCCTCCATTAAAATAAATTAAACCAAAGAGATCAACAATACATGCATAAAGATTGTTCAAGAATTACTAGTTATTAGGTCTACTTTGTTAATTGCTTAAGGTTCCCACAACCCTATTTGTGGATTTAGCTGCTCATTCTTGGGTAATCACAATTCATATTAATGTTGTTAAAGTAATCATGAACTTACAATTAGAGTAGTTGAATTCTGGAATCTTGAATTGATGAACAAAAGATGTAATATAAACCAACGATTCAAGAATTAAAATGGTAAAGTGCTTCACAAATTAATTCTCAAAACCAAATATAACAATATCAACTGTCTAACATAAAAAACGAGAAATAACGAATATTTATAGACATCTAATCCCTAATAAACCAGGTTAAGAATACATATGAAAAATCGATTTTGACAGTCGCTCCTACGTTTTGGTTCTACTACTCGTAGGAATTCCTACGACCCGTAGGAACCTTTCGTTCAAAACAACTTCTTCAAAATTCTTTACACTTTTCTATGAGTATGTTCTACGGCCCATAGAACCTTGCATGAGCTGTCTTGGCTACTCATAGTCCAAGTACTGGAGCTCAACATCTCTGATAATTTCTGCGGCTTGGACTTACGACTCGTAGTCCAATCTCATTGCCCAACAGTTAGCTCCAAAAATGACTGATCCATACCACGAGTCATTGCTACGACTCGTAGCTCGACTCGTCATAGCTCCAAAATTTATTGTTTCAATGTATTTTCATCCCGACTTGTCAAAAACATATTTTCCTACAAAATAAAGGTAAAATACCATCAAATCCACTAACAAGGGTCTAAGAACCATGCAAAACTCCAAGTTTAAAGCATCATAAATACCATAAATCTATGGTACATCAACACCCTCAACTTAAAAAATTTTCTTGTCCTCAAGCGATACTAGTAACACAAGACAACACGATGCAAACGCAGACTTGGAATTCAAGCAATCATATGGCCTTTTCTTAACAATATATCCTCCATTTTAAGTATTCAAAACACTACAATAATTCATTTCACAACAAGATAACACATGCGGATCAATTCATGACCTAGACAAACCAATTGATACATTCACATACACAGATAACAATCAGCAAGATACCAACTTTTCGACAATGTAACTTGTCCCTTACCGCAAAGAAGTCCCACTTTTCACACATAGATCAATATGTATTTCCAATATAGGGACTCAATATACGATCATTCTAACAACCGAATTAAATACAATTCATACATAATACCATAGGCTTGCCCTTGTATTCAACACTTAGACTCTCGAACCGTTAAATTAGGATCATTATAGGATTTCTTAGCTTGTAATGTAGGACTAGGATCAATTGTGGTATATTTAGATCTACAGTGACTTTTCTGCCCTCCTTGACATTACATTAGCTACTTTCCTCTTTTACAACCAATACTTGTTTCACCTCTATTTTCATTAAAGCTTAGGTGTGATTTTAACTTTATTTTCTTTCTTTCGTTTCAATATTTTCTTCACCTATTCATGCAAGTATCTTTTTCTTTTTCACTGCGACACCATAGTATTTTTCTCTTTTCATATTGCGCAAATCTTTTCATACCCCTTTCATTTCATGTTTCCTCTATAGTAGCCACCCTAAACTTAGAATTATAGCTTTAGTTGAGGTGCACGATGTCCAAGGAGGGACCAGGTCCAAAATAAAGGTTAACATTCATGAACAAGGAAGTTGAATTGGGTAAGCAAATATAATGGTCTATTCAAGGCTCAACAATTTGTATCGAAGGGAGCATTTTTTTTGGTTGGTTGTTTTTAGGCTTAGTGAAGTTAGTTTACAAAATGGTCTGTGATCCTTTCCTAATTAACAATTCAATTATGTGGATTCAACATAAATTAAATAATCCTTGGGGAAAAAGAACAAAAGCAAAAAAACCTCAAGTCAAGATCCGACTAGTCGGGATATTCATACTTCATCCTAACACTCATAAGTAATTCATCCAATCCCCACATTAAAAAATTATGCAATGTCCCCGATGCACAACAAAATGTAAAGAACCGAGGGTTAAGACAAACCTATGGCGCCTAGGCACTGAAGAACTAGGTAGAGGCAAGTGGGTCCATCGGTGTGGACCCTAGTGCATCAATGTGCAACTCCATTAGTAGTGCCCCTTGAGCTCGAAGCTCCAACTACCTGCTATCAGACTCTCTCTAATCTATCCTCCTCGGACTAGATGGTTACACGTCGAGATGTCTCACGTTAGCTCATCAACGTCATTTAGCTCATTCAATCTCAAATTTGATGTAGCACCCCAATCTAGATTCAACTTCTGGAGTGCCCACGCGGCTTTGTGCTCTAGCTCTACAGGCAAGTGACAAGATTTCCCAAACACGAGTTGGTAAGAAGACATACCTACGGGAGCCTTAAATGCACTCCTATATACCCATAAAGCATCATCAATCTTTCTCAACTAATCTATTTTATTCGCATTCACAATCTTTGCAAGGATTTGCTTGATTTCTCTATTTGAACTTCCACTTTCCTACTAAACTATGAATTGTAAGGAGTTGCCTTGCTATGTCGAACATCATAATTCTCAAGAAATGACTTCAACAACTTATTACAAAAGTGATAACCTTCATCGCTGATAATCTCCCTTGGTGTACCAAATCTTGAAAATATATTTCTTTTAAGGAATGTGGGGACACTCTTTCCCTTATTGTTTGAAAGCGCAACAGGTTCAAACCATTTATACACATATTCAACCACTACAAGTATGCACTTCATCCTATTTTAACTCACAAACGGACCCACAAAATCAAGGCCACATATATCAAACAGTTCAATCACAAAAATCAGAGTATGTGGGAGTTCTTATTTCCTTGAAATACCACTTTCTCTTTGACGATGATCACATGTTGGTGAAATCATTAGCATCTTGGTGAATGGTAGGCCAGTAATACCCATATTGCAAGATTTTATTGGCAGTCTGGATACCACTATGATGACCACCAATAAGAGACGAATGGCAAGCTTCCAAAATACGCACCATCTCAACCTTGGGTATACAACAATGAATAATCCCATCGGCTCAGACAACAAAAAGGTATGGCTCTTCCAAGAAAAAAAATTCACATCAGACATAATTTTTCTCCTTTGGTGAAACAACAAATTCAAAGATATCACATCACTCACTAAGTAATTAGTGAAATCTATAAACTAAGGGATAAGATCATATGAGGTAGCCAAAACCTCTTCTTCTGGAGACGTATAATCTATCTCAGCTCCATCATCCATCTTCAACATAGATTCTTTTACTAATCTGGACAAGTCCATTTTCTATCTTTCAATTCGAAATCGAATTCTTGCAACAAAAGCATCCACCGAATTAGTCTTAGTTTAGCACCCTTTTTTGCCATAAGTTACCCCAATGTTGCATGATAAGTGTGCACAATGATGTTGGTGTCAAGCAAATAGGATCTAAATTTCTCGAATATGAAGACTATGACAAGAAATTGTTTCTCAGTGACTGTGTAGTTCCTTTAACCAACATCCAAGGCTTTGTTAGCATAGTATACATAATGAAGAATTTTCTCACGTCTTTGCCCTAACACCACACCAAGTTCCACCCCACTCGCATCGCACATAACTTCAAACATTTGTTCCTAATCCAGTGAAATAATAGGTGCAAAAATAAACTCTCTTTAACCCTTCAAATGCCTTCATGCAAGTATCATCAAACTCAAACTTCATTTCCTTTCCAAGTAACTTGCATAGTGGGTGTGGTATCTTGGAAAATTCTTTGATTAATCTTCAATAAAAGTTATCATGTCCTAGAAAGCATGATAAAAGCTAGCATGTCCTAGAAAGCATCTTACACCCTTCACAGAGGGAGGTGGGAGCTTTTTTTCAATCACCTCAATTTTAGCTTGGTCCACTTGAATGCCTTTGTTGGAGATCCAATGGCCAGTAACAATGTCTTATTTCATCATGAAGTGATACTTTTCCAATTTTAGCACAAGATTGCATTCTTCATACCGTTTCAGAACATCACCTAGATGGGCCAAGCAATTATCAAACGAGTCACCTACAATAGAAAAGTCATCCATGAATACCTCAATAGTGTCCTCCACCATGTTAAGAAAATGGACATTGATGCTTATCGTGACCAACGACACTATCCTACGATATGAGTGTCTACGATCGTCGATAATATAGTAACCCAACCAAGGGTTGGGGTCGTGTCCCAAGGGAGCGATTTTGAGAATTGATATGAAAATAGAATTTACATTCTAACTAGTCGTAACTAAAGATATTAACGAACAAAAACATAGTAAATAAAAGGGAGTGACACGAAAGTATCAAATATCAAATGGGGGTTTTGTAACAAGTGATAAAGCAACAAAATAAAACACAAAAATCAAGTATGGGGAAAGGGTTCTTGGGATGTGACCGCAATACAAGTTGAGATAAATTGTTGGGTGCATGCTTTCAATAGGAAATTTGCAAGACAATAAGTGACTAGGCTAAGCTTTAAATGGAAATAAGTTCCCTCTCGGGAAACTTACCCCGTTTCAAATGTGTTCCTCTCAGACACCCGTTTGCCA
>NW_006238927.1:3985-9495 GCF_000226075.1 Solanum tuberosum | reverse complement strand
AACTTGGGGAAGAAGAACTCCTTTCTTCAAGTCTCCACAAAACCCTCTCCAAACTTGAGAGAAAAAATACAGAAAAATACTATAGATTAATAATAATTTTTACTCTAAAATGTTCCACTCCCCAAAATCTCCTTAAGACTACAATTCTAACTAGTATTTATAGGTTTCACAGATTGTGCTACGAAGGATTGTTCAGCGACATTAGTCGAGATCGCCGATGAACTCGGCAATCCGCCTTTTGGTCAGCTCATTACCTTCAGTTTCTTGCCTTTAGCATCCTCGCATTCTGGATCATTGGGCGGTACAGTATTGCTTCGTGGAACTAATCGGCGACTCGCCGACTGCTCATTTCCTCGTCTTTTGATCCACTTCCTTCAAGGCTTCGCATACTGGAACGAAGGGCGGTCATGTCGTTTCGGCGACTCACCAAGTTAAACTCGGCGATCCACATGATTCCATTTTTTGTTCTTTTCACCCCTATTTGCTCTGTTTTGTGCCTAAGTGTCCATGCTTCCACTAAAACTTCAAATACCTGAAACTCTAGCATTTTAATCAGGTATTGAGATAAAACAAGCATTCAAGGACACTAGTTCCATTACAATAAAGCCCTAAATGAGTCCAATTTGTGGACTTATCAGACATCATGCAATGCTGAAAGGTCACCGGTGCATCACACAACCCAAATGGCATCCTCTGGAAAGCAAACGTCCTATAGGGACAAGTGAAAGTAGTTTTCTCTCTTGGTCTTCTGGGGCTATAGAGATATGATTGTAGCCTGAACACTCATCCAGAAAATAGTACCAACCTGTACCAGCAAGATAATCTACCATTTGGTCCATGAACGCCATTGTGAAGTTATCCTTCTCTATTTATGCATTTAACTTGTGATAATCCATACATACTATCCATCCAGTAACCGGCTTCATTGGTATGAGCTCATTATTTTTATTGACAACTACAGTGATTCCTCTCTTTTTAGAAACGCATTGAACATGGTTTACCCACTTACTATCAACAATAGGATAAACCACCCCCAGCATCTAACAACTTGATGATCTTCGTCATGATGACTTCTTGCATAGGTAGATTTAGTACCCTTTGGTGCTCAATGTTTGGTTTACACTCAGTCATAAGTTGGATTTTATGAGAAAAATGCCCAGCGGGATGCCTATTATCAGTAATAGTCCATCCAATCTCCTTCTTGAAACGCTTAAACACCGATATCAAAGCCTTTACTTGCCCTTTAATTAGATCAGCAACTATGATGACTGACAAAGTATTCTTTTGGCCCAAAAATACATATCTTAAGTGAGATGAGAGAGCTTTTAGTTCTAACTTTGGGGGCTCATCAATGGATGGTTTTGTAGGTAGGGTCCCCTTATTCTTTAAATCTAGATCTAGCTTTTTTGGTGCATGATTTAACTTTTTGACTCCAGCAAGTGCATTAACCATCTCTTCATATTCCGCAATGTGCTCTCCATCAAAATTCATGATCATAGTCACTAAAACCTCAACACTTAGTATTTCTTCAGTTGTCACTATTGGTTGCTCCTCAGTAGTCAAATTCACAACGGACACCATCTTGAAATCACTGTGATGCTTCATTGAATTAAAGATGTTGAAATTTACCTCTTCATTTTGCAATCTAAACTTCATTTTTTCCTTTCTCTATCAACTAAAGCACATCTAGTAGCAAACAATGGTCTCCCTAAGATGATGGGCACTTCAAAGTCAACCTCACAATCCAATATTATGATATCCATAGGAAATATGAACGCTTTAACTTTGACCAGAACATCCTGAAGGACACCAATTAGTTTCTTTACGATGTGATTAGCCATAAGTAGTCGCATGGTAGTCGGTTTGGGGGCTCTCAAGCCCAACTTTTAGAACATTGTTAGAGGCATCAAGTAAATGCTAGTAAAATGTAATGTTCCGATTGTACATGGAATGATGAAAGCTCTTGGATCCTCTTTCTTTTGCACTAATGATCTAGTAGCAATGGCACTACAATGTTGCAACTTTTCATCCTCTTTAAAACTGACGATCCTCTTTATAGTAACTAAATATTTCATAAGCTTATCTGTTCTAGTGCTTCAATTAAGGGAACATTTATCAAGAGCTATTTCGACATCGAGATGAACTTATGATTTTAACCTTCCTTGGTTTTCTTAACCAATCTTTAGGGAAAACATGAGGAGGTGGGGGAATCAGAATTATCTTTTGAGTGACTTCATCTTATTTCCGAACTTGATCTTAGGGCTTCTCCACTTCTTCAACTTCAGCCTCTTCAGGTTCCTTCTCACTTTCCACTTCAGTCAGCATAAGAGGGTCAATGGTTTACTTTCCACCTCGAGTATTAACTACCATGCATTTCCCATCATTCTTTGGATTTTGAATAGTAAGAGTGTTCCTTGCTGGCATGGATTCACGGACGTAGATAGTTGTCTCAACTATTTCTCAATTTGTTTAATAAAACTGCATCTGAATCTACCTTTTGCCCAATGCTTGCTAGATCAGTATGCATCTCTTCACATTATTATCTGTCGAGTCAAACCTTTTTATCCTCTTGGATATCATATCCTCAATATTATTCATACTTGATCATCCATCCTAATTTCCTAGTGGAAAATATGGGCCACCCTTATTATTTATGTTGTTATATCCATTTTGGTTGTAATTGTTATCGCAATTATAGTTTCCATCCTAGTTGTAGTTATTGTAGTTCCATCTTGATTTCCTTGACCTTGGTGTCAATTATCCTGATTGAATTCTTAGGTGTTAGTCCGGAAACCCCATGTCTGCTATATATATACAAACACACACTCAGCAGGAGGTGGTGCTCTATTCTGGTGGTTTACTGCATTAACTTTCTTAGCACTCCCACTTAAATGTTTTAACACTAAACTAACTTATGTTCTTAATTGTGCTATCTCTTGATGCATCTCCTTATTCGCTTGGTTGTGAGTTCCTTGTACCAAAAGAAGTGCTATTTGTGGTTGTTGTACCTCTAGTGCACCATGCCTTATTAGTTTTGAAAATCTTTTCAAGTTTCTCTAGAGCTTGATAAATGTGTTAGCTCCAAATGATCCTCCAGTAATAGTATCTAATAAATGCTAAAATTACTTGTAAAAAATAAATAAGTAAGCTATCGTTAGCAATCAAATAATCCAACTTATGACGTCGAGGTCAAATCCCACTAGGAACAATAGATCGGCAATTGAAAACTTAAAGCATTACAAGCTACTAGTTTGAATTTAAATGAGAAGTACAAAATTATAATAAGAAGGTGATTTCGGTAACAACTAAAGGTGGAGGAAAATATCTTTTCAAGTAAGGTATTAATGGAGTTTGGGAAACGGATGCTAATTTACATTCAAGCGATCCAATGCAACTCAATATCATGCTGATTCATTCATCAATGGGTAGGCTAGATTTCTCTAAAACACAAGCATGCATTTCTCAATTACACATTTGTTTATCATAGTGGTTCCTCCTGGACACTCCAATGCATCATACAAAGAAATCCAAAACCTTAATAAAGATTTATTTCTCAAGAAAATCTAGCATTCGACAATTAAACCCAAAAATTATTTCTTTAGCAAATTTAGGAATCAAAGCCAATATGCAATTATCAATTCAATTACCCACTTCATAAACTCTTTCACAAGAAACCCATGAAGATCTAAGCTATACTTAAGTGTTCACTCTCAAATCATAAATCAAAACATGGAAATCAAATTGAACACATACCATAAATAGAAAGCAATCAATCAATTACAAAAGCAAAGAGAATAAAATCAACAACCCAATCAACTGTATATCTCTAGCACAAAAATCCAAATATCCAATGATCAATTACAACCACATTTCAAGCAATAAAAAGCTAGGAAATGAAGAAGGGGTAAAAATTTCTATTAAGCTTTCAATCGTCAAACTCAAATGTGAATTGTCAGGAAACTTGCTATCCAAGCTCAAAACCCCAAAGCTATGAATAGTCTATTACAAATGAGAATTTTTTAGCTGTCAAAAGATGATGATGATGATAATGATGATGATGATGATGACGATAACGACGACGATGATGATGATGATGATGATGATCATCATCATCATCATAATAATAATAATGATAATAATGATAATGATAATAATGATAACAATGATAATGATAATAATGATAATAATGATAACAATGATAATGATAATAATGATAATAATGATAACAATGATAATGATAATAATGATAATAATGATAACAATGATAATGATAATAATGATAATAATGATAACAATGATAATGATAATAATGATAATAATGATAACAATGATAATGATAATAATGATAATAATGATAACAATGATAATGATAATAATGATAATGGAAAATATATTTGGCAAGACACTTTTTTGGCACGAAATGGCAGGACCTTACTTTTTCAGGGTAAGGTCATAATTTCGCAGAAATGGGAAGGGTGATAGGGTAAATTCATTTTTTTGTTGTATCCAAAGTACTCTCTAAAGTAAAACTATTAAAAGAAAAGTCTTAAACCACTAGATGGTTTTAAGAAATTACACTGCCCAAGAATTTTTTTCCTTCCCAATAAAAAACATTGCCCAAGAAGCGTTTATTTATATTCACTTCAATACTCTATTCACTCCCTTTCTTCCAATTTTTTTTTATCTTTCATTGTTGTTTATTCTTCCATTCTTCTTCCTTTTTAGTATCACTTGTTTTTAACGGGCGGGGGGGGGGGGGATAAGGTATATTCATTAAATTTTAAAAACATTCTTCAAAGTAATATTTATTAATTTATTGATTAATTACTACCTCTACAAAATAATAATAATATTCCACGTTGAGAATAACACTACTAATTTTCATGAAATTCAAAACATTTAATGAATCCATTATTTTCCAGTTAAATTATTTTTTTTATATAATATTTCCTTAAAAGTATTAGTTGTAGGGATAAAGTGAGAATTTTTTTTAACTAACTAACACAACTAATATGGGATGGAGAAAGTATTGAATTGCGACGTAAAAGAAATTTGGGAGCAAATTCCTTAGATAATCATGTTTGGAAATTTATCTTGTAATCACTTTTGTTTCTTTTAGAACCACAATATTACCGAGTTATTCCTATTTTCATCAAAATATAAACCTTACTCCTAATGAAATGTCATGTCATGTTATTATTATTTCTAACAATAGAATTAAAACATTTACCTTGCTCTTCAAGTTTATGAAAAGTAACAAAATTTAAAATTTAAAATTAACTAATATATATATGTAAATTTTTTAAAAAGTTATTATCTTATTTAGTTGAGTACATTAATTTAATATTGTTAGTACAATTTTTTTTGTTCTGATATAAAAAATAATATAAATATGACACCTCTCTAAGGCCACCATTCATATTTATCTTTTCTTCTACTTTATTTTTGATATTTTTCTTTATTTTCCCCTATTTTCTTAATTAAAGTAGAATAATTGAATGTAATTAAGA
>NW_006238927.1:0-3771 GCF_000226075.1 Solanum tuberosum | reverse complement strand
GAAATTGAAAAAATAAAACAACAAGCAAAAAAGGAAGTACAACAATTAGAAGAAGTAAAAAATACTAAAATAATAGAACTAGAAAAAGAACTAGCAATATTAAAAGAAATGTATGAAATTAAACAAAAAGAAAAAGAGCAAAAAACAAAATTAGTAAATGAGATAGTCAAATTTAAAGAAAAATTGCAATTACAAGATGAATTAGAAGAAAAAGAAGAGAATAGCCAAGATAATCTACCCGATAATCTACCCGAAATAAGAATTGATGAAATAACATTCGGAAACAAGCTAAACATATACGGAACTTTTAGCAAACATAGATAATACAAAAAATTTAGAAATATATACAGGAGACGTAGACATGGATGAAAAACCTAGCACATCAGGAGTAAAAAACCCAAAAAATATTAATCCAAAATATTATAATGAAAACTATGAGCAATAAGATAAAGAAAAAACTACATGGGATAAAAGATTAAATAAAAAATGAACACCTAAACCAATAACTGGACAACATAATTTTTTAGATTTAGACTGTGTAGCAGATATAAATAAAACAATCCAATTATGGATGGGATACATATCAAAACAATTAATAGATAACAAGATAGTAATAACAGAGGCACCAGGATACATAGAAAGAACACTTATCAGAAATAATAATAGACGATGAAAAATATACGCAGATAGAATACATAGATTATGAATTAGAAAGTGAAGATAGTAAATATGAAATATCTGAAAATGAAATAGAAAATGATATAATACATAGATTATGAATTAGAAAGTGAAGATAGTATATATGAAATATCAGAAAATGAAATGAATAATGATATAGAAATAGAATCAGATAATGAATTCTATTATATAACAAATGACTGAAACTGATATACCAATAATAACTAAAGAAGAACATCAAGATGAAGAATCTTTAGAACAAAAAATAATATTTGATAATAGTATATTTGAACAAATAAAAGGAAAAGAACTAGACCTAAGCATAGCAAAAATATTTGAAATACCAACAATAAGAAACTGGTTTAAACGACAAAAAGAAGAATATTATGTAGTAAGTCAAAGAGAACATATCATAGATTGCAAATACACTAAAGGTAAGGCCAAAATACCAATAATAAATAAACGAATAATAAATAAAGAAATACAAGATATTAAGGCTAAAAATCCAATTAAATATGTACATTTAGGAGGAACAGAAATACTAATAAAAGCATGTTTTAGAGAAGGAATAAATACACCCATAGAAATCTACTTAGCGGATGATAGAATCATACAACCCATAGAAAAAAGTATAATAAGTGCAGTAAAAGGTAACCTCATATACCAAAAATTTAAATTTATAATAAGTGCTAACTACTCAGTAGCAATAACTGACAGAAATATAGATAAATCATTTAGTATTATATTGAAAAATATCAGGAATAGAGCTAGCCCCGGGAAGTAAAATATTTACAGCTAGATGTAAAAACTTATATGTTTTAACAACAAAACATAAAATAACAGCAAAAAAAAAAAAAAAAAAAAAAAAAAAAAGAAGATCCTTTTGAAAGAATATTCACAAAAATGACTATAGTTATAATGAAATTGACATAGAAGAAGATTTAGAAATAGTAAAAGAAAGATTAAGCACATACAAAACGAATAAACACGAACTGTGAAATACCACAAATCTCATCAAAAATGAGTACCTCAAGATGAATAGATAAAACTCTACAAAAATCAATGGATGAAGAAATAAAACCACATCATTACTACATAACGGGAATAATGGAACAGCGAAAATATTTAATATTAATAGATACAGTACGAGAAGAAAACTATATTACAAGAGAATTAGTGACGGAAGATGAAATAATAACTACTGAACAATTATGCCCCGAACTACCAAAAGCATTAATGTATACCGAAGAAACAACATAAAAGGAAATAATCATTGGAGGATTACCAATAATGATAAAATTTAAAATATATCAAGGAGATGAAAATATCACTTTAGGAATAAAAATGGCTAGAACAAGTAAAACCATATAATCTAAAAGACAAACAATTGACAATAAAATTATGAAAATAAAAGAGTAATAATAAAAAGAACTTTAGTAGGATGGAAATATGAAAATATATATACTTGCAAAGATAATAATAGAGGGATATTACAGCAGATATTATACACAAATGATAGATACGAGAGCAGAAGCTAATATATGTAAATACAATTGATTACCGGAAGAAAAATGGGAAAAATTAAAAACACCGATATTAATAACAGGATTTAATAATGAAGGAAGCATGATTACATATAAGGCAAAAAATATAAAAATACAAATATGGATAAGATATTAACTATAGAAGAAAATATATAACTTTGAATTAACTACAACAGATATGTTATTAGGAATGCCATTTTTAGAAAAATTATACCCACATATAATAACAAAAACACACTGGTGGTTCACAACACCATGTAAACAAAAATAGGAGCAAAAAGAGTAAATAACAAAAAACGAAAGACAACAGAATGGATAAAATGAAGTGAAAAAATTACACAAAACTTAGAAAACATAAAAGAAGACCCTAAAGTAGAATTAATTATATTTTCTATAGATAAAGTAAAAGTAATCCAAAATAAGTTAGAATTATTATATAGTGAGGATCCTTTACAAGGATGAGAAAAACATAAAACAAAAGTAAAAATTGAGCTAATTGATAATAATAGTATAATAACCCAAAAAACCATTAAAGTATAATTTTAATGATTTAACCAAATTTAAGATACATATAAATGAATTACTAGAAAAATAATATATACAAGAAAGTAATAGTAAGCACACAAACCTGACAATTATCGTAAATAAACATAGTGAACAAAAAATAGGAAGCAGAATGGTTATTGATTATAGAAACTTCAATGCAAAAACTAAAACATATAATTACCCGATACCAAATAAAATGCTAAAGATAAGACAAACACAAGGATATTGTTATTTTAGCAAATTTGATTGTAAATCAGGATTTTACCACTTAAAGTTAGAAAAAGAATCTAATAAATATACAACATTTACGGTACCGCAAGGATTTTATAAATGGAATGTATTACCATTTGGATATAAAAATGCACCAGGTAGATACCAACACTTTATGGATAACTATTTTAAACAACTAGAAAATTGCGTAGTATATATTGATGATATATTACTGTATTCCAAAACACAAGATGAACACATAAGATTATTAGAAAAATTTATACATATTATAGAGTATTCAGGCATAAGTCTAAGTAAAATGAAAGCAGACATAATGAAAAAGCAAATCGAATTTTTAGGAATTCAAATAGATAAAAATGGAATAAAAATGCAAGCACATATAGTACAAAAATAATTAACTCAAATGAACAACTAGATACGAAAAAGAAATTACAATCATTCTTAGGACTAGTAAATCAAGTAAGAGAATATATACCAAAAGTAGCAGAGAATTTAAAACCATTACAACAAAAATTAAATAAAGATATAGAATATCAGTTTAATAAAAAGAGACCAAATACAAATACAAAAGGTAAAATTGTTATGTAAAAACTTACCTAAACTATACTTTCCAGATGAAAACAAAAAATTTACTTATATAATAGAATTAGATGCGAGTGAAAAAAGTTATGGAGGAATATTAAAATATAGGTATGATGGCAATACGATAGAACATCATGGTAGGTATTATTCAGAAACATTTAATAATACATAAATAAAATGGGAAATAAAT